>NC_064825.1:4709837-4861619 GCF_024166365.1 Elephas maximus indicus
CTAACCCTAACCTAACCTTAACCCTAACTTTAAGCCTACAATAAAATTAAACCAAACCCTAACACTAACCCTAACCCTAACCGTAACACTCACCCAAAACCCTCACCTTAACTGTAAACATAACTCTAACTCTTACCCTAACCTAAACTTAACCCTAATTATAACTCAACCCTAAACCTAACCGAAACACTCACCCCTAACCCTAACCCTAAGGCGAACCCTCACCCTTAACCAAAATTTCACCCTAACCATAACCCTAAACCTACCCTAACTTCATTCAAACCCTAACCCTAAGTGAAACTAACACTAAAACTAACCCTAACCCTAAACCTAGACCTAACCCTAAACTTAACCCTGACCCTGACCTGAAACCTAACCCCTAACCCTAACCGTCTTGCTTAAATAAACTTCACCCTAACCCTAACCCTAAAACTAAACATAACACTAAATCACCCCTAACCCTGACCCCAACCATAAACCTAACCCTAACCCTAAACTTAACCCTAACCCTGACCCTAACTCCAACTCTAACCCTAAAACTGACCCTACACACTCAGCTTCAATGGAAACCTAGCACTAACCTTCACCCTAACATCTAAATCTAACACCAAGCTTTAACCTAACCCTGTCTTTAACCTTAACCTACCCCTAAACTTAAACATGACGTAACCCGAACACTTACCCTAAGCCTAACACTAAACCTAACCTAAACCCTAAACTTAATCCTAACCTTAGCCCTAACCCTAACCCCTAACGCTAACTCTAAGCTCAACCCTCACCCTTAACTTTAACTTCACCCTTACCCTAACCCTAAACCGAACACTTACCCTCACCCTAAACCTGATCCTACCATTCACCCAAACACCTACTCTAACACTAAGCCTAACCCTCACCCTAAACTTAACCCTCATCCTTAACCTAAACTTCACCCTAAACCTAAGCCTGACCCTAAGCCTAAAACTAAACCTAACCCTAAACTATCCCCTAACTCTAGCCTGACCCTAACTCTAACCCTAAACCTAACCGTAACACCCTAAAACGTCAGCTTAACGCTAAACCTCACACTAACCCTCACACGAACCCCTAAGCCTTTCCCTAATCCTAACCCTATCCCTCATCCTAACCCTAACCCTGACCTAAACCTAACCCTTACTCTAACCCTAAACTTAACCCTACCTTAACTCTACCATAACCTTAACCCTAACAATAACTCTAAACCTGACCCTAACCCTAACCCTAAACACTAGCACTAACTCTAACTCTAAGCCTAACCCTAACCTAGCCCTACCCTTTACCGTAAACCTAGCCTTAGCCCTACCCGAACCCTAACCCTATACCTAACCCTAACGCTAACCTTAACCCTACTCTAATATTTACCCTATCCCTGACTATTAACTGGAACTTGACCCTAACCCTAAGCCTAACTCTAACCATAACAATTGCCCTAAATCCTCACCTTAACTGTAAACCTAAGTCTAACCCTCACCCTAACCCTTAACCGTATCCTCAACCCTAAACCTAACGCTATGCCAAACTTTATCCCTAACCCTGACCCTAATACAAACAGTAACCCTAGTCTAACCCTAACCCTAATGTTAACCCTGACCTTAACCCTACCCTAACCATAAAACTAACCCTAACACCCTAAACCTAACGTCTAACACCATCTCTAATCCTAACCCTTATCATAACCCTCACCCTTAACCTTAACTTCACACTAACCCTAAACCTAAGCTAACGCTAACCCTAAACGTAACCCCTAACCCTAACCCGAACCCTAAACCTAACCTTAACACTAACCTGAACACAACTCTAGCCTTAACCATAAGAATAATCCGCAACCTATCCTAAACTTCATCCAAACCCTAACTCTAACCTTAACCTAAACCTAACCCAATCTCTAACCTTAAAGCTAATTCTAACAATAATGCTAGTCCATCTGTAACCCTATACTGAACACTTACAATATCCTGAACCTAACCCTAAACTTAATCCTAACCGTAGACCTAACTCTAACCCTAAACCTAACTCTAACCTTGACCCTAAATAGAACACTAACTCTAAACCTCAACTTGGACCGAATCCTAAATCTCACCTTACACCTAACCCAAACCCTAAACCTAACCCTAACTCTAACTCTAACCCTAATCGTAACACTTACCGTAAGCCCTCACCTTAACTGTAAAACTAAGCATAACCCTCACCCTACCCCTAACAGTATCCCACAAAACCTAAACCTAATGCTATCCCTAACCCTAACCTGAAATCCCTGAGCCCTAACGATAACCCTAACCCTAACCCAAACCCTAACCCCAACACCAAAGCCTAACCCAAACCTTAACCCTAACTCTAACACGAACCCGAAAGCTAATCAGAAACCTAACCCTAACCCTAAACCAAACCTAACCATGACCAGAATCACAACGCCTAACCGCAACCCTCATCCAAACGCTAACCCAAAACTACAGCTTTAACCCCTAACTCCTTACCATAACCATAATCCTAACCCTACCGAACCCTAACCCTAAACCTGGCCCTCGCCGCAACCACAACGCCTAACACAACCCTAACCCTAACCCTAACCGTAACACTAAACTTAACCCTAACCTGAAATCTAACACTAACCCTAAAACTAAACACAACCCCTAAACTTAACCCTGACCCTAAACATAACCTTAACACTAACCTGAAAACAAACCCAAACCTTAGCCATAACCCTAACCCTAACCGTCACCCTATCTTAAACTTCACCCTATCCCTAACCTGAAGCTAACCCTAACTTTAACCCTAACCCTACTCACAAACCTAACCCTAACCTTCACCTTGGCCCACCTGTAACCCTAAACCTAACCCTTCCGATAACTCTGTTCCTAACTCTCGCCCTAAACCTAATTCTAATCCTAACCCTGACCCTAACCCTAACCTAACCTTAACCCTAACATTAAGCCTACAATAAAATTGAACCTAACCCTAACACTAACCCTAACCGTAACACTTACCCAAAACCCTCACTTTAACTGTAAACATAACTCTAACTCTTACCCTAACCTAAACTTAACCCTAATTATAACTCAACCCTAAACCTAACTGAAACACTAATCCCTAACCCTAACCCTAAGCCGACCCTCACCGTTAAACAAAATTTCACCCTAACCATAACCCTAACCCTACCCTAACTTCATTCAAACCCTAACCCTAAGCAAAACTAACACTAAACCTAACCCTAACCCTAACCCTAAACCTAGACCTAACCCTAAACTTAACCCTGACCCTGACCTGAAACCTAACCCCGAACCCTAACCATCTTGCTTAAATAAACTTCACCCTAACCCTAACCCTAAAACTAAACGTAACACTAAATCTCCCCCTAACCCTGACCCCAACCATAAACATAACCCTAACCCTAAACTTAACCCTAACCCTGACCCTAACTCCAACTCTAACCCTAAAACTGACCCTACACACTCAGCTTCAATGGAAACCTAGCACTAACCCTCACCCTAACATCTAAACCTAACACCAACCCTTAACCTAACCCTGTCTTTAACCTTAACCTACCCCTAAACCTAATCATGACTTAACCCGAACACTTACCCTAAGCCTAACTCTAAACGTAACCTTAACCCTAAACTTCATCCTAACCCTAACCCTAACAATAAACATAACCTTAAGACTAACCTGAAAACAAACCCAAACCTTAGCCATAGCCCTAACCCTAACCATCACCCTCTCTTGAACTTCACCCAATCCCTAACCTAAAGCTAACCCTAACTTTAACCTTAACCCTACCCATAAACCTAAACCTAACCTTAACATTGGCCCACCTGTAACCCTAAACCTAACCCTTACAATAACTCTGACCCTAACTCTCGCGCTAAACCGAATTCTAATCCTAACCCTGACCCTAACCCTAACCTAACCTTAACCCTAACTTTAAGCCTACAATAAAATTAAACCAAACCCTAACACTAACCCTAACCCTAACCGTAACACTCACCCAAAACCCTCACCTTAACTGTAAACATAACTCTAACTCTTACCCTAACCTAAACTTAACCCTAATTATAACTCAACCCTAAACCTAACCGAAACACTCACCCCTAACCCTAACCCTAAGGCGAACCCTCACCCTTAACCAAAATTTCACCCTAACCATAACCCTAAACCTACCCTAACTTCATTCAAACCCTAACCCTAAGTGAAACTAACACTAAACCTAACCCTAACCCTAAACCTAGACCTAACCCTAAACTTAACCCTGACCCTGACCTGAAACCTAACCCCTAACCCTAACCGTCTTGCTTAAATAAACTTCACCCTAACCCTAACCCTAAAACTAAACATAACACTAAATCACCCCTAACCCTGACCCCAACCATAAACCTAACCCTAACCCTAAATTTAACCCTAACCCTGACCCTAACTCCAACTCTAACCCTAAAACTGACCCTACACACTCAGCTTCAATGGAAACCTAGCACTAACCTTCACCCTAACATCTAAATCTAACACCAAGCTTTAACCTAACCCTGTCTTTAACCTTAACCTACCCCTAAACTTAAACATGACGTAACCCGAACACTTACCCTAAGCCTAACACTAAACCTAACCTAAACCCTAAACTTAATCCTAACCTTAGCCCTAACCCTAACCCCTAACGCTAACTCTAAGCTCAACCCTCACCCTTAACTTTAACTTCACCCTTACCCTAACCCTAAACCGAACACTTACCCTCACCCTAAACCTGATCCTACCATTCACCCAAACACCTACTCTAACACTAAGCCTAACCCTCACCCTAAACTTAACCCTCATCCTTAACCTAAACTTCACCCTAAACCTAAGCCTGACCCTAAGCCTAAAACTAAACCTAACCCTAAACTATCCCCTAACTCTAGCCTGACCCTAACTCTAACCCTAAACCTAACCGTAACACCCTAAAACGTCAGCTTAACGCTAAACCTCACACTAACCCTCACACGAACCCCTAAGCCTTTCCCTAATCCTAACCCTATCCCTCATCCTAACCGTAACCCTGACCTAAACGTAACCCTTACTCTAACCCTAAACTTAACCCTACCTTAACTCTACCATAACCTTAACCCTAACAATAACTCTAAACCTGACCCTAACCCTAACCCTAAACACTAGCACTAACTCTAACTCTAAGCCTAACCCTAACCTAGCCCTACCCTTTACCGTAAACCTAGCCTTAGCCCTACCCGAACCCTAACCCTATACCTAACCCTAACGCTAACCTTAACCCTACTCTAATATTTACCCTATCCCTGACTATTAACTGGAACTTGACCCTAACCCTAAGCCTAACTCTAACTCTAGCCCTAACCATAACAATTGCCCTAAATCCTCACCTTAACTGTAAACCTAAGTCTAACCCTCACCCTAACCCTTAACCGTATCCTCAACCCTAAACCTAACGCTATGCCAAACTTTATCCCTAACCCTGACCCTAATACAAACAGTAACCCTAGTCTAACCCTAACCCTAATGTTAACCCTGACCTTAACCCTACCCTAACCATAAAACTAACCCTAACACCCTAAACCTAACGTCTAACACCATCTCTAATCCTAACCCTTATCATAACCCTCACCCTTAACCTTAACTTCACACTAACCCTAAACCTAAGCTAACGCTAACCCTAAACGTAACCCCTAACCCTAACCCGAACCCTAAACCTAACCTTAACACTAACCTGAACACAACTCTAGCCTTAACCATAAGAATAATCCGCAACCTATCCTAAACTTCATCCAAACCCTAACTCTAACCTTAACCTAAACCTAACCCAATCTCTAACCTTAAAGCTAATTCTAACAATAATGCTAGTCCATCTGTAACCCTATACTGAACACTTACAATATCCTGAACCTAACCCTAAACTTAATCCTAACCGTAGACCTAACTCTAACCCTAAACCTAACTCTAACCTTGACCCTAAATAGAACACTAACTCTAAACCTCAACTTGGACCGAATCCTAAATCTCACCTTACACCTAACCCAAACCCTAAACCTAACCCTAACTCTAACTCTAACCCTAATCGTAACACTTACCGTAAGCCCTCACCTTAACTGTAAAACTAAGCATAACCCTCACCCTACCCCTAACAGTATCCCACAAAACCTAAACCTAATGCTATCCCTAACCCTAACCCTAACCTGAAATCCCTGAGCCCTAACGATAACCCTAACCCTAACCCAAACCCTAACCCCAACACCAAAGCCTAACCCAAACCTTAACCCTAACTCTAACACGAACCCGAAAGCTAATCAGAAACCTAACCCTAACCCTAAACCAAACCTAACCATGACCAGAATCACAACGCCTAACCGCAACCCTCATCCAAACGCTAACCCAAAACTACAGCTTTAACCCCTAACTCCTTACCATAACCATAATCCTAACCCTACCGAACCCTAACCCTAAACCTGGCCCTCGCCGCAACCACAACGCCTAACACAACCCTAACCCTAACCCTAACCGTAACACTAAACTTAACCCTAACCTAAAATCTAACACTAACCCTAAAACTAAACACAACCCCTAAACTTAACCCTAACCCTAAACATAACCTTAACACTAACCTGAAAACAAACCCAAACCTTAGCCATAACCCTAACCCTAACCGTCACCCTATCTTAAACTTCACCCTATCCCTAACCTGAAGCTAACCCTAACTTTAACCCTAACCCTACTCACAAACCTAACCCTAACCTTCACCTTGGCCCACCTGTAACCCTAAACCTAACCCTTACGATAACTCTGTTCCTAACTCTCGCCCTAAACCTAATTCTAATCCTAACCCTGACCCTAACCCTAACCTAACCTTAACCCTAACATTAAACCTACAATAAAATGGAACCTAACCCTAACACTAACCCTAACCGTAACACTTACCCAAAACCCTCACTTTAACTGTAAACATAACTCTAACTCTTACCCTAACCTAAACTTAACCCTAATTATAACTCAACCCTAAACCTAACTGAAACACTAATCCCTAACCCTAACCCTAAGCCGACCCTCACCGTTAAACAAAATTTCACCCTAACCATAACCCTAACCCTACCCTAACTTCATTCAAACCCTAACCCTAAGCAAAACTAACACTAAACCTAACCCTAACCCTAACCCTAAACCTAGACCTAACCCTAAACTTAACCCTGACCCTGACCTGAAACCTAACCCCGAACCCTAACCGTCTTGCTTAAATAAACTTCACCCTAACCCTAACCCTAAAACTAAACGTAACACTAAATCTCCCCCTAACCCTGACCCCAACCATAAACATAACCCTAACCCTAAACTTAACCCTAACCCTGACCCTAACTCCAACTCTAACCCTAAAACTGACCCTACACACTCAGCTTCAATGGAAACCTAGCACTAACCCTCACCCTAACATCTAAACCTAACACCAACCCTTAACCTAACCCTGTCTTTAACCTTAACCTACCCCTAAACCTAATCATGACTTAACCCGAACACTTACCCTAAGCCTAACTCTAAACGTAACCTTAACCCTAAACTTCATCCTAACCCTAACCCTAACAATAAACATAACCTTAAGACTAACCTGAAAACAAACCCAAACCTTAGCCATAACCCTAACCCTAACCACCACCCTATCTTAAACTTCACCCAATCCCTAAACTAAAGCTAACCCTAACTTTAACCTTAACCCTACCTATAAACCTAAACCTAACCTTAACATTGGCCCACCTGTAACCCTAAACCTAACCCTTACAATAACTCTGACCCTAACTCTCGCGCTAAACCGAATTCTAATCCTAACCCTGACCCTAACCCTAACCTAACCTTAACCCTAGCTTTAAGCCTACAATAAAATTAAACCAAACCCTAACACTAACCCTAACCCTAACCGTAACACTCACCCAAAACCCTCACCTTAACTGTAAACATAACTCTAACTCTTACCCTAACCTAAACTTAACCCTAATTATAACTCAACCCTAAACCTAACCGAAACACTCACCCCTAACCCTAACCCTAAGGCGAACCCTCACCCTTAACCAAAATTTCACCCTAACCATAACCCTAAACCTACCCTAACTTCATTCAAACCCTAACCCTAAGTGAAACTAACACTAAACCTAACCCTAACCCTAAACCTAGACCTAACCCTAAACTTAACCCTGACCCTGACCTGAAACCTAACCCCTAACCCTAACCGTCTTGCTTAAATAAACTTCACCCTAACCCTAACCCTAAAACTAAACATAACACTAAATCACCCCTAACCCTGACCCCAACCATAAACCTAACCCTAACCCTAAATTTAACCCTAACCCTGACCCTAACTCCAACTCTAACCCTAAAACTGACCCTACACACTCAGCTTCAATGGAAACCTAGCACTAACCTTCACCCTAACATCTAAATCTAACACCAAGCTTTAACCTAACCCTGTCTTTAACCTTAACCTACCCCTAAACTTAAACATGACGTAACCCGAACACTTACCCTAAGCCTAACACTAAACCTAACCTAAACCCTAAACTTAATCCTAACCTTAGCCCTAACCCTAACCCCTAACGCTAACTCTAAGCTCAACCCTCACCCTTAACTTTAACTTCACCCTTACCCTAACCCTAAACCGAACACTTACCCTCACCCTAAACCTGATCCTACCATTCACCCAAACACCTACTCTAACACTAAGCCTAACCCTCACCCTAAACTTAACCCTCATCCTTAACCTAAACTTCACCCTAAACCTAAGCCTGACCCTAAGCCTAAAACTAAACCTAACCCTAAACTATCCCCTAACTCTAGCCTGACCCTAACTCTAACCCTAAACCTAACCGTAACACCCTAAAACGTCAGCTTAACGCTAAACCTCACACTAACCCTCACACGAACCCCTAAGCCTTTCCCTAATCCTAACCCTATCCCTCATCCTAACCCTAACCCTGACCTAAACCTAACCCTTACTCTAACCCTAAACTTAACCCTACCTTAACTCTACCATAACCTTAACCCTAACAATAACTCTAAACCTGACCCTAACCCTAACCCTAAACACTAGCACTAACTCTAACTCTAAGCCTAACCCTAACCTAGCCCTACCCTTTACCGTAAACCTAGCCTTAGCCCTACCCGAACCCTAACCCTATACCTAACCCTAACGCTAACCTTAACCCTACTCTAATATTTACCCTATCCCTGACTATTAACTGGAACTTGACCCTAACCCTAAGCCTAACTCTAACTCTAGCCCTAACCATAACAATTGCCCTAAATCCTCACCTTAACTGTAAACCTAAGTCTAACCCTCACCCTAACCCTTAACCGTATCCTCAACCCTAAACCTAACGCTATGCCAAACTTTATCCCTAACCCTGACCCTAATACAAACAGTAACCCTAGTCTAACCCTAACCCTAATGTTAACCCTGACCTTAACCCTACCCTAACCATAAAACTAACCCTAACACCCTAAACCTAACGTCTAACACCATCTCTAATCCTAACCCTTATCATAACCCTCACCCTTAACCTTAACTTCACACTAACCCTAAACCTAAGCTAACGCTAACCCTAAACGTAACCCCTAACCCTAACCCGAACCCTAAACCTAACCTTAACACTAACCTGAACACAACTCTAGCCTTAACCATAAGAATAATCTGCAACCTATCCTAAACTTCATCCAAACCCTAACTCTAACCTTAACCTAAACCTAACCCAATCTCTAACCTTAAAGCTAATTCTAACAATAATGCTAGTCCATCTGTAACCCTATACTGAACACTTACAATATCCTGAACCTAACCCTAAACTTAATCCTAACCGTAGACCTAACTCTAACCCTAAACCTAACTCTAACCTTGACCCTAAATAGAACACTAACTCTAAACCTCAACTTGGACCGAATCCTAAATCTCACCTTACACCTAACCCAAACCCTAAACCTAACCCTAACTCTAACTCTAACCCTAATCGTAACACTTACCGTAAGCCCTCACCTTAACTGTAAAACTAACCATAACCCTCACCCTACCCCTAACAGTATCCCACAAAACCTAAACCTAATGCTATCCCTAACCCTAACCCTAACCTGAAATCCCTGAGCCCTAACGATAACCCTAACCCTAACCCAAACCCTAACCCCAACACCAAAGCCTAACCCAAACCTTAACCCTAACTCTAACACGAACCCGAAAGCTAATCAGAAACCTAACCCTAACCCTAAACCAAACCTAACCATGACCAGAATCACAGCGCCTAACCGCAACCCTCATCCAAACGCTAACCCAAAACTACAGCTTTAACCCCTAACTCCTTACCATAACCATAATCCTAACCCTACCGAACCCTAACCCTAAACCTGGCCCTCGCCGCAACCACAACGCCTAACACAACCCTAACCCTAACCCTAACCGTAACACTAAACTTAACCCTAACCTAAAATCTAACACTAACCCTAAAACTAAACACAACCCCTAAACTTAACCCTAACCCTAAACATAACCTTAACACTAACCTGAAAACAAACCCAAACCTTAGCCATAACCCTAACCCTAACCGTCACCCTATCTTAAACTTCACCCTATCCCTAACCTGAAGCTAACCCTAACTTTAACCCTAACCCTACTCACAAACCTAACCCTAACCTTCACCTTGGCCCACCTGTAACCCTAAACCTAACCCTTACGATAACTCTGTTCCTAACTCTCGCCCTAAACCTAATTCTAATCCTAACCCTGACCCTAACCCTAACCTAACCTTAACCCTAACATTAAACCTACAATAAAATGGAACCTAACCCTAACACTAACCCTAACCGTAACACTTACCCAAAACCCTCACTTTAACTGTAAACATAACTCTAACTCTTACCCTAACCTAAACTTAACCCTAATTATAACTCAACCCTAAACCTAACTGAAACACTAATCCCTAACCCTAACCCTAAGCCGACCCTCACCGTTAAACAAAATTTCACCCTAACCATAACCCTAACCCTACCCTAACTTCATTCAAACCCTAACCCTAAGCAAAACTAACACTAAACCTAACCCTAACCCTAACCCTAAACCTAGACCTAACCCTAAACTTAACCCTGACCCTGACCTGAAACCTAACCCCGAACCCTAACCGTCTTGCTTAAATAAACTTCACCCTAACCCTAACCCTAAAACTAAACATAACACTAAATCTCCCCCTAACCCTGACCCCAACCATAAACATAACCCTAACCCTAAACTTAACCCTAACCCTGACCCTAACTCCAACTCTAACCCTAAAACTGACCCTACACACTCAGCTTCAATGGAAACCTAGCACTAACCCTCACCCTAACATCTAAACCTAACACCAACCCTTAACCTAACCCTGTCTTTAACCTTAACCTACCCCTAAACCTAATCATGACTTAACCCGAACACTTACCCTAAGCCTAACTCTAAACGTAACCTTAACCCTAAACTTCATCCTAACCCTAACCCTAACAATAAACATAACCTTAAGACTAACCTGAAAACAAACCCAAACCTTAGCCATAACCCTAACCCTAACCACCACCCTATCTTAAACTTCACCCAATCCCTAAACTAAAGCTAACCCTAACTTTAACCTTAACCCTACCTATAAACCTAAACCTAACCTTAACATTGGCCCACCTGTAACCCTAAACCTAACCCTTACAATAACTCTGACCCTAACTCTCGCGCTAAACCGAATTCTAATCCTAACCCTGACCCTAACCCTAACCTAACCTTAACCCTAGCTTTAAGCCTACAATAAAATTAAACCAAACCCTAACACTAACCCTAACCCTAACCGTAACACTCACCCAAAACCCTCACCTTAACTGTAAACATAACTCTAACTCTTACCCTAACCTAAACTTAACCCTAATTATAACTCAACCCTAAACCTAACCGAAACACTCACCCCTAACCCTAACCCTAAGGCGAACCCTCACCCTTAACCAAAATTTCACCCTAACCATAACCCTAAACCTACCCTAACTTCATTCAAACCCTAACCCTAAGTGAAACTAACACTAAACCTAACCCTAACCCTAAACCTAGACCTAACCCTAAACTTAACCCTGACCCTGACCTGAAACCTAACCCCTAACCCTAACCGTCTTGCTTAAATAAACTTCACCCTAACCCTAACCCTAAAACTAAACATAACACTAAATCACCCCTAACCCTGACCCCAACCATAAACCTAACCCTAACCCTAAACTTAACCCTAACCCTGACCCTAACTCCAACTCTAACCCTAAAACTGACCCTACACACTCAGCTTCAATGGAAACCTAGCACTAACCTTCACCCTAACATCTAAATCTAACACCAAGCTTTAACCTAACCCTGTCTTTAACCTTAACCTACCCCTAAACTTAAACATGACGTAACCCGAACACTTACCCTAAGCCTAACACTAAACCTAACCTAAACCCTAAACTTAATCCTAACCTTAGCCCTAACCCTAACCCCTAACGCTAACTCTAAGCTCAACCCTCACCCTTAACTTTAACTTCACCCTTACCCTAACCCTAAACCGAACACTTACCCTCACCCTAAACCTGATCCTACCATTCACCCAAACACCTACTCTAACACTAAGCCTAACCCTCACCCTAAACTTAACCCTCATCCTTAACCTAAACTTCACCCTAAACCTAAGCCTGACCCTAAGCCTAAAACTAAACCTAACCCTAAACTATCCCCTAACTCTAGCCTGACCCTAACTCTAACCCTAAACCTAACCGTAACACCCTAAAACGTCAGCTTAACGCTAAACCTCACACTAACCCTCACACGAACCCCTAAGCCTTTCCCTAATCCTAACCCTATCCCTCATCCTAACCCTAACCCTGACCTAAACCTAACCCTTACTCTAACCCTAAACTTAACCCTACCTTAACTCTACCATAACCTTAACCCTAACAATAACTCTAAACCTGACCCTAACCCTAACCCTAAACACTAGCACTAACTCTAACTCTAAGCCTAACCCTAACCTAGCCCTACCCTTTACCGTAAACCTAGCCTTAGCCCTACCCGAACCCTGACCCTATACCTAACCCTAACGCTAACCTTAACCCTACTCTAATATTTACCCTATCCCTGACTATTAACTGGAACTTGACCCTAACCCTAAGCCTAACTCTAACCATAACAATTGCCCTAAATCCTCACCTTAACTGTAAACCTAAGTCTAACCCTCACCCTAACCCTTAACCGTATCCTCAACCCTAAACCTAACGCTATGCCAAACTTTATCCCTAACCCTGACCCTAATACAAACAGTAACCCTAGTCTAACCCTAACCCTAATGTTAACCCTGACCTTAACCCTACCCTAACCATAAAACTAACCCTAACACCCTAAACCTAACGTCTAACACCATCTCTAATCCTAACCCTTATCATAACCCTCACCCTTAACCTTAACTTCACACTAACCCTAAACCTAAGCTAACGCTAACCCTAAACGTAACCCCTAACCCTAACCCGAACCCTAAACCTAACCTTAACACTAACCTGAACACAACTCTAGCCTTAACCATAAGAATAATCCGCAACCTATCCTAAACTTCATCCAAACCCTAACTCTAACCTGAACCTAAACCTAACCCAATCTCTAACCTTAAAGCTAATTCTAACAATAATGCTAGTCCATCTGTAACCCTATACTGAACACTTACAATATCCTGAACCTAACCCTAAACTTAATCCTAACCGTAGACCTAACTCTAACCCTAAACCTAACTCTAACCTTGACCCTAAATAGAACACTAACTCTAAACCTCAACTTGGACCGAATCCTAAATCTCACCTTACACCTAACCCAAACCCTAAACCTAACCCTAACTCTAACTCTAACCCTAATCGTAACACTTACCGTAAGCCCTCACCTTAACTGTAAAACTAAGCATAACCCTCACCCTACCCCTAACAGTATCCCACAAAACCTAAACCTAATGCTATCCCTAACCCTAACCCTAACCTGAAATCCCTGAGCCCTAACGATAACCCTAACCCTAACCCAAACCCTAACCCCAACACCAAAGCCTAACCCAAACCTTAACCCTAACTCTAACACGAACCCGAAAGCTAATCAGAAACCTAACCCTAACCCTAAACCAAACCTAACCATGACCAGAATCACAACGCCTAACCGCAACCCTCATCCAAACGCTAACCCAAAACTACAGCTTTAACCCCTAACTCCTTACCATAACCATAATCCTAACCCTACCGAACCCTAACCCTAAACCTGGCCCTCGCCGCAACCACAACGCCTAACACAACCCTAACCCTAACCCTAACCGTAACACTAAACTTAACCCTAACCTGAAATCTAACACTAACCCTAAAACTAAACACAACCCCTAAACTTAACCCTGACCCTAAACATAACCTTAACACTAACCTGAAAACAAACCCAAACCTTAGCCATAACCCTAACCCTAACCGTCACCCTATCTTAAACTTCACCCTATCCCTAACCTGAAGCTAACCCTAACTTTAACCCTAACCCTACTCACAAACCTAACCCTAATCTTCACCTTGGCCCACCTGTAACCCTAAACCTAACCCTTCCGATAACTCTGTTCCTAACTCTCGCCCTAAACCTAATTCTAATCCTAACCCTGACCCTAACCCTAACCTAACCTTAACCCTAACATTAAGCCTACAATAAAATTGAACCTAACCCTAACACTAACCCTAACCGTAACACTTACCCAAAACCCTCACTTTAACTGTAAACATAACTCTAACTCTTACCCTAACCTAAACTTAACCCTAATTATAACTCAACCCTAAACCTAACTGAAACACTAATCCCTAACCCTAACCCTAAGCCGACCCTCACCGTTAAACAAAATTTCACCCTAACCATAACCCTAACCCTACCCTAACTTCATTCAAACCCTAACCCTAAGCAAAACTAACACTAAACCTAACCCTAACCCTAACCCTAAACCTAGACCTAACCCTAAACTTAACCCTGACCCTGACCTGAAACCTAACCCCGAACCCTAACCATCTTGCTTAAATAAACTTCACCCTAACCCTAACCCTAAAACTAAACGTAACACTAAATCTCCCCCTAACCCTGACCCCAACCATAAACATAACCCTAACCCTAAACTTAACCCTAACCCTGACCCTAACTCCAACTCTAACCCTAAAACTGACCCTACACACTCAGCTTCAATGGAAACCTAGCACTAACCCTCACCCTAACATCTAAACCTAACACCAACCCTTAACCTAACCCTGTCTTTAACCTTAACCTACCCCTAAACCTAATCATGACTGAACCTGAACACTTACCCTAAGCCTAACTCTAAACGTAACCTTAACCCTAAACTTCATCCTAACCCTAACCCTAACAATAAACATAACCTTAAGACTAACCTGAAAACAAACCCAAACCTTAGCCATAACCCTAACCCTAACCACCACCCTATCTTAAACTTCACCCAATCCCTAAACTAAAGCTAACCCTAACTTTAACCTTAACCCTACCTATAAACCTAAACCTAACCTTAACATTGGCCCACCTGTAACCCTAAACCTAACCCTTACAATAACTCTGACCCTAACTCTCGCGCTAAACCGAATTCTAATCCTAACCCTGACCCTAACCCTAACCTAACCTTAACCCTAACTTTAAGCCTACAATAAAATTAAACCAAACCCTAACACTAACCCTAACCCTAACCGTAACACTCACCCAAAACCCTCACCTTAACTGTAAACATAACTCTAACTCTTACCCTAACCTAAACTTAACCCTAATTATAACTCAACCCTAAAGCTAACCGAAACACTCACCCCTAACCCTAACCCTAAGGCGAACCCTCACCCTTAACCAAAATTTCACCCTAACCATAACCCTAAAACTACCCTAACTTCATTCAAACCCTAACCCTAAGTGAAACTAACACTAAGCCTAACCCTAACCCTAAACCTAGACCTAACCCTAAACTTAACCCTGACCCTGACCTGAAACCTAACCCCTAACCCTAACCGTCTTGCTTAAATAAACTTCACCCTAACCCTAACCCTAAAACTAAACATAACACTAAATCACCCCTAACCCTGACCCCAACCATAAACCTAACCCTAACCCTAAATTTAACCCTAACCCTGACCCTAACTCCAACTCTAACCCTAAAACTGACCCTACACACTCAGCTTCAATGGAAACCTAGCACTAACCTTCACCCTAACATCTAAATCTAACACCAAGCTTTAACCAAACCCTGTCTTTAACCTTAATCTACCCCTAAACTTAAACATGACGTAACCCGAACACTTACCCTAAGCCTAACACTAAACCTAACCTAAACCCTAAACTTAATCCTAACCTTAGCCCTAACCCTAACCCCTAACGCTAACTCTAAGCTCAACCCTCACCCTTAACTTTAACTTCACCCTTACCCTAACCCTAAACCGAACACTTACCCTCACCCTAAACCTGATCCTACCATTCACCCAAACACCTACTCTAACACTAAGCCTAACCCTCACCCTAAACTTAACCCTCATCCTTAACCTAAACTTCACCCTAAACCTAAGCCTGACCCTAAGCCTAAAACTAAACCTAACCCTAAACTATCCCCTAACTCTAGCCTGACCCTAACTCTAACCCTAAACCTAACCGTAACACCCTAAAACGTCAGCTTAACGGTAAACCTCACACTAACCCTCACACGAACCCCTAAGCCTTTCCCTAATCCTAACCCTATCCCTCATCCTAACCCTAACCCTGACCTAAACCTAACCCTTACTCTAACCCTAAACTTAACCCTACCTTAACTCTACCATAACCTTAACCCTAACAATAACTCTAAACCTGACCCTAACCCTAACCCTAAACACTAGCACTAACTCTAACTCTAAGCCTAACCCTAACCTAGCCCTACCCTTTACCGTAAACCTAGCCTTAGCCCTACCCGAACCCTAACCCTATACCTCACCCTAACGCTAACCTTAACCCTACTCTAATATTTACCCTATCCCTGACTATTAACTGGAACTTGACCCTAACCCTAAGCCTAACTCTAACTCTAGCCCTAACCATAACAATTACCCTAAATCCTCACCTTAACTGTAAACCTAAGTCTAACCCTCACCCTAACCCTTAACCGTATCCTCAACCCTAAACCTAACGCTATGCCAAACTGTATCCCTAACCCTGACCCTAATACAAACAGTAACCCTAGTCTAACCCTAACCCTAATGTTAACCCTGACCTTAACCCTACCCTAACCATAAAACTAACCCTAACACCCTAAACCTAACGTCTAACACCATCTCTAATCCTAACCCTTATCATAACCCTCACCCTTAACCTTAACTTCACACTAACCCTAAACCTAACCTAGCGCTAACCCTAAACGTAACCCCTAACCCTAACCCGAACCCTAAACCTAACCTTAACACTAACCTGAACACAACTCTAGCCTTAACCATAAGAATAATCCGCAACCTATCCTAAACTTCATCCAAACCCTAACTCTAACCTTAACCTAAACCTAACCCAATCTCTAACCTTAAAGCTAATTCTAACAATAATGCTAGTCCATCTGTAACCCTATACTGAACACTTACAATATCCTGAACCTAACCCTAAACTTAATCCTAATCCTAACCGTAGACCTAACTCTAACCCTAAACCTAACTCTAACCTTGACCCTAAATAGAACACTAACTCTAAACCTCAACTTGGACCGAATCCTAAATCTCACCTTACACCTAACCCAAACCCTAAACCTAACCCTAACTCTAACTCTAACCCTAATCGTAACACTTACCGTAAGCCCTCACCTTAACTGTAAAACTAAGCATAACCCTCACCCTACCCCTAACAGTATCCCACAAAACCTAAACCTAATGCTATCCCTAACCCTAACCCTAACCTGAAATCCCTGAGCCCTAACGATAACCCTAACCCTAACCCAAACCCTAACCCCAACACCAAAGCCTAACCCAAACCTTAACCCTAACTCTAACACGAACCCGAAAGCTAATCAGAAACCTAACCCTAACCCTAAACCAAACCTAACCATGACCAGAATCACAACGCCTAACCGCAACCCTCATCCAAACGCTAACCCAAAACTACAGCTTTAACCCCTAACTCCTTACCATAACCATAATCCTAACCCTACCGAACCCTAACCCTAAACCTGGCCCTCGCCGCAACCACAACGCCTAACACAACCCTAACCCTAACCCTAACCGTAACACTAAACTTAACCCTAACCTGAAATCTAACACTAACCCTAAAACTAAACACAACCCCTAAACTTAACCCTGACCCTAAACATAACCTTAACACTAACCTGAAAACAAACCCAAACCTTAGCCATAACCCTAACCCTAACCGTCACCCTATCTTAAACTTCACCCTATCCCTAACCTGAAGCTAACCCTAACTTTAACCCTAACCCTACTCACAAACCTAACCCTAATCTTCACCTTGGCCCACCTGTAACCCTAAACCTAACCCTTCCGATAACTCTGTTCCTAACTCTCGCCCTAAACCTAATTCTAATCCTAACCCTGACCCTAACCCTAACCTAACCTTAACCCTAACATTAAGCCTACAATAAAATTGAACCTAACCCTAACACTAACCCTAACCGTAACACTTACCCAAAACCCTCACTTTAACTGTAAACATAACTCTAACTCTTACCCTAACCTAAACTTAACCCTAATTATAACTCAACCCTAAACCTAACTGAAACACTAATCCCTAACCCTAACCCTAAGCCGACCCTCACCGTTAAACAAAATTTCACCCTAACCATAACCCTAACCCTACCCTAACTTCATTCAAACCCTAACCCTAAGCAAAACTAACACTAAACCTAACCCTAACCCTAACCCTAAACCTAGACCTAACCCTAAACTTAACCCTGACCCTGACCTGAAACCTAACCCCGAACCCTAACCATCTTGCTTAAATAAACTTCACCCTAACCCTAACCCTAAAACTAAACGTAACACTAAATCTCCCCCTAACCCTGACCCCAACCATAAACATAACCCTAACCCTAAACTTAACCCTAACCCTGACCCTAACTCCAACTCTAACCCTAAAACTGACCCTACACACTCAGCTTCAATGGAAACCTAGCACTAACCCTCACCCTAACATCTAAACCTAACACCAACCCTTAACCTAACCCTGTCTTTAACCTTAACCTACCCCTAAACCTAATCATGACTGAACCTGAACACTTACCCTAAGCCTAACTCTAAACGTAACCTTAACCCTAAACTTCATCCTAACCCTAACCCTAACAATAAACATAACCTTAAGACTAACCTGAAAACAAACCCAAACCTTAGCCATAACCCTAACCCTAACCACCACCCTATCTTAAACTTCACCCAATCCCTAAACTAAAGCTAACCCTAACTTTAACCTTAACCCTACCTATAAACCTAAACCTAACCTTAACATTGGCCCACCTGTAACCCTAAACCTAACCCTTACAATAACTCTGACCCTAACTCTCGCGCTAAACCGAATTCTAATCCTAACCCTGACCCTAACCCTAACCTAACCTTAACCCTAACTTTAAGCCTACAATAAAATTAAACCAAACCCTAACACTAACCCTAACCCTAACCGTAACACTCACCCAAAACCCTCACCTTAACTGTAAACATAACTCTAACTCTTACCCTAACCTAAACTTAACCCTAATTATAACTCAACCCTAAAGCTAACCGAAACACTCACCCCTAACCCTAACCCTAAGGCGAACCCTCACCCTTAACCAAAATTTCACCCTAACCATAACCCTAAAACTACCCTAACTTCATTCAAACCCTAACCCTAAGTGAAACTAACACTAAGCCTAACCCTAACCCTAAACCTAGACCTAACCCTAAACTTAACCCTGACCCTGACCTGAAACCTAACCCCTAACCCTAACCGTCTTGCTTAAATAAACTTCACCCTAACCCTAACCCTAAAACTAAACATAACACTAAATCACCCCTAACCCTGACCCCAACCATAAACCTAACCCTAACCCTAAATTTAACCCTAACCCTGACCCTAACTCCAACTCTAACCCTAAAACTGACCCTACACACTCAGCTTCAATGGAAACCTAGCACTAACCTTCACCCTAACATCTAAATCTAACACCAAGCTTTAACCAAACCCTGTCTTTAACCTTAATCTACCCCTAAACTTAAACATGACGTAACCCGAACACTTACCCTAAGCCTAACACTAAACCTAACCTAAACCCTAAACTTAATCCTAACCTTAGCCCTAACCCTAACCCCTAACGCTAACTCTAAGCTCAACCCTCACCCTTAACTTTAACTTCACCCTTACCCTAACCCTAAACCGAACACTTACCCTCACCCTAAACCTGATCCTACCATTCACCCAAACACCTACTCTAACACTAAGCCTAACCCTCACCCTAAACTTAACCCTCATCCTTAACCTAAACTTCACCCTAAACCTAAGCCTGACCCTAAGCCTAAAACTAAACCTAACCCTAAACTATCCCCTAACTCTAGCCTGACCCTAACTCTAACCCTAAACCTAACCGTAACACCCTAAAACGTCAGCTTAACGGTAAACCTCACACTAACCCTCACACGAACCCCTAAGCCTTTCCCTAATCCTAACCCTATCCCTCATCCTAACCCTAACCCTGACCTAAACCTAACCCTTACTCTAACCCTAAACTTAACCCTACCTTAACTCTACCATAACCTTAACCCTAACAATAACTCTAAACCTGACCCTAACCCTAACCCTAAACACTAGCACTAACTCTAACTCTAAGCCTAACCCTAACCTAGCCCTACCCTTTACCGTAAACCTAGCCTTAGCCCTACCCGAACCCTAACCCTATACCTCACCCTAACGCTAACCTTAACCCTACTCTAATATTTACCCTATCCCTGACTATTAACTGGAACTTGACCCTAACCCTAAGCCTAACTCTAACTCTAGCCCTAACCATAACAATTACCCTAAATCCTCACCTTAACTGTAAACCTAAGTCTAACCCTCACCCTAACCCTTAACCGTATCCTCAACCCTAAACCTAACGCTATGCCAAACTGTATCCCTAACCCTGACCCTAATACAAACAGTAACCCTAGTCTAACCCTAACCCTAATGTTAACCCTGACCTTAACCCTACCCTAACCATAAAACTAACCCTAACACCCTAAACCTAACGTCTAACACCATCTCTAATCCTAACCCTTATCATAACCCTCACCCTTAACCTTAACTTCACACTAACCCTAAACCTAACCTAGCGCTAACCCTAAACGTAACCCCTAACCCTAACCCGAACCCTAAACCTAACCTTAACACTAACCTGAACACAACTCTAGCCTTAACCATAAGAATAATCCGCAACCTATCCTAAACTTCATCCAAACCCTAACTCTAACCTTAACCTAAACCTAACCCAATCTCTAACCTTAAAGCTAATTCTAACAATAATGCTAGTCCATCTGTAACCCTATACTGAACACTTACAATATCCTGAACCTAACCCTAAACTTAATCCTAATCCTAACCGTAGACCTAACTCTAACCCTAAACCTAACTCTAACCTTGACCCTAAATAGAACACTAACTCTAAACCTCAACTTGGACCGAATCCTAAATCTCACCTTACACCTAACCCAAACCCTAAACCTAACCCTAACTCTAACTCTAACCCTAATCGTAACACTTACCGTAAGCCCTCACCTTAACTGTAAAACTAACCATAACCCTCACCCTACCCCTAACAGTATCCCACAAAACCTAAACCTAATGCTATCCCTAACCCTAACCCTAACCTGAAACCCCTGAGCCCTAACGATAACCCTAACCCTAACCCAAACCCTAACCCCAACACCAAAGCCTAACCCAAACCTTAACCCTAACTCTAACACGAACCCGAAAGCTAATCATAAACCTAACCCTAACCCTAAACCAAACCTAACCATGACCAGAATCACAACGCCTAACCGCAACCCTCATCCAAACGCTAACCCAAAACTACAGCTTTAACCCCTAACTCCTTACCATAACCATAATCCTAACCCTACCGAACCCTAACCCTAAACCTGGCCCTCACCGCAACCACAACGCCTAACACAACCCTAACCCTAACCCTAACCGTAACACTAAACTTAACCCTAACCTAAAATCTAACACTAACCCTAAAACTAAACACAACCCCTAAACTTAACCCTAACCCTAAACATAACCTTAACACTAACCTGAAAACAAACCCAAACCTTAGCCATAACCCTAACCCTAACCGTCACCCTATCTTAAACTTCACCCTATCCCTAACCTGAAGCTAACCCTAAATTTAACCCTAACCCTACTCACAAACCTAACCCTAACCTTCACCTTGGCCCACCTGTAACCCTAAACCTAACCCTTACGATAACTCTGTACCTAACTCTCGCCCTAAACCTAATTCTAATCCTAACCCTGACCCTAACCCTAACCTAACCTTAACCCTAACATTAAGCCTACAATAAAATTGAACCTAACCCTAACACTAACCCTAACCGTAACACTTACCCAAAACCCTCACTTTAACTGTAAACATAACTCTAACTCTTACCCTAACCTAAACTTAACCCTAATTATAACTCAACTCTAAACCTAACTGAAACACTAATCCCTAACCCTAACCCTAAGCCGACCCTCACCGTTAAACAAAATTTCACCCTAACCATAACCCTAACCCTACCCTAACTTCATTCAAACCCTAACCCTAAGCAAAACTAACACTAAACCTAACCCTAACCCTAACCCGAAACCTAGACCTAACCCTAAACTTAACCCTGACCCTGACCTGAAACCTAACCCCTAACCCTAACCGTCTTGCTTAAATAAACTTCACCCTAACCCTAACCCTAAAACTAAACATAACACTAAATCTCCCCCTAACCCTGACCCCAACCATAAACATAACCCTAACCCTAAACTTAACCCTAACCCTGACCCTAACTCCAACTCTAACCCTAAAACTGACCCTACACACTCAGCTTCAATGGAAACCTAGCACTAACCCTCACCCTAACATCTAAACCTAACACCAACCCTTAACCTAACCCTGTCTTTAACCTTAACCTACCCCTAAACCTAATCATGACTGAACCTGAACACTTACCCTAAGCCTAACTCTAAACGTAACCTTAACCCTAAACTTCATCCTAACCCTAACCCTAACAATAAACATAACCTTAAGACTAACCTGAAAACAAACCCAAACCTTAGCCATAACCCTAACCCTAACCACCACCCTATCTTAAACTTCACCCAATCCCTAAACTAAAGCTAACCCTAACTTTAACCTTAACCCTACCTATAAACCTAAACCTAACCTTAACATTGGCCCACCTGTAACCCTAAACCTAACCCTTACAATAACTCTGACCCTAACTCTCGCGCTAAACCGAATTCTAATCCTAACCCTGACCCTAACCCTAACCTAACCTTAACCCTAACTTTAAGCCTACAATAAAATTAAACCAAACCCTAACACTAACCCTAACCCTAACCGTAACACTCACCCAAAACCCTCACCTTAAGTGTAAACATAACTCTAACTCTTACACTAACCTAAACTTAACCCTAATTATAACTCAACCCTAAACCTAACCGAAACACTCACCCCTAACCCTAACCCTAAGGCGAACCCTCACCCTTAACCAAAATTTCACCCTAACCATAACCCTAAACCTACCCTAACTTCATTCAAACCCTAACCCTAAGTGAAACTAACACTAAGCCTAACCCTAACCCTAAACCTAGACCTAACCCTAAACTTAACCCTGACCCTGACCTGAAACCTAACCCCTAACCCTAACCGTCTTGCTTAAATAAACTTCACCCTAACCCTAACCCTAAAACTAAACATAACACTAAATCACCCCTAACCCTGACCCCAACCATAAACCTAACCCTAACCCTAAATTTAACCCTAACCCTGACCCTAACTCCAACTCTAACCCTAAAACTGACCCTACACACTCAGCTTCAATGGAAACCTAGCACTAACCTTCACCCTAACATCTAAATCTAACACCAAGCTTTAACCTAACCCTGTCTTTAACCTTAACCTACCCCTAAACTTAAACATGACGTAACCCGAACACTTACCCTAAGCCTAACACTAAACCTAACCTAAACCCTAAACTTAATCCTAACCTTAGCCCTAACCCTAACCCCTAACGCTAACTCTAAGCTCAACCCTCACCCTTAACTTTAACTTCACCCTTACCCTAACCCTAAACCGAACACTTACCCTCACCCTAAACCTGATCCTACCATTCACCCAAACACCTACTCTAACACTAAGCCTAACCCTCACCCTAAACTTAACCCTCATCCTTAACCTAAACTTCACCCTAAACCTAAGCCTGACCCTAAGCCTAAAACTAAACCTAACCCTAAACTATCCCCTAACTCTAGCCTGACCCTAACTCTAACCCTAAACCTAACCGTAACACCCTAAAACGTCAGCTTAACGGTAAACCTCACACTAACCCTCACACGAACCCCTAAGCCTTTCCCTAATCCTAACCCTATCCCTCATCCTAACCCTAACCCTGACCTAAACCTAACCCTTACTCTAACCCTAAACTTAACCCTACCTTAACTCTACCATAACCTTAACCCTAACAATAACTCTAAACCTGACCCTAACCCTAACCCTAAACACTAGCACTAACTCTAACTCTAAGCCTAACCCTAACCTAGCCCTACCCTTTACCGTAAACCTAGCCTTAGCCCTACCCGAACCCTAACCCTATACCTAACCCTAACGCTAACCTTAACCCTACTCTAATATTTACCCTATCCCTGACTATTAACTGGAACTTGACCCTAACCCTAAGCCTAACTCTAACCATAACAATTGCCCTAAATCCTCACCTTAACTGTAAACCTAAGTCTAACCCTCACCCTAACCCTTAACCGTATCCTCAACCCTAAACCTAACGCTATGCCAAACTTTATCCCTAACCCTGACCCTAATACAAACAGTAACCCTAGTCTAACCCTAACCCTAATGTTAACCCTGACCTTAACCCTACCCTAACCATAAAACTAACCCTAACACCCTAAACCTAACGTCTAACACCATCTCTAATCCTAACCCTTATCATAACCCTCACCCTTAACCTTAACTTCACACTAACCCTAAACCTAAGCTAACGCTAACCCTAAACGTAACCCCTAACCCTAACCCGAACCCTAAACCTAACCTTAACACTAACCTGAACACAACTCTAGCCTTAACCATAAGAATAATCCGCAACCTATCCTAAACTTCATCCAAACCCTAACTCTAACCTTAACCTAAACCTAACCCAATCTCTAACCTTAAAGCTAATTCTAACAATAATGCTAGTCCATCTGTAACCCTATACTGAACACTTACAATATCCTGAACCTAACCCTAAACTTAATCCTAACCGTAGACCTAACTCTAACCCTAAACCTAACTCTAACCTTGACCCTAAATAGAACACTAACTCTAAACCTCAACTTGGACCGAATCCTAAATCTCACCTTACACCTAACCCAAACCCTAAACCTAACCCTAACTCTAACTCTAACCCTAATCGTAACACTTACCGTAAGCCCTCACCTTAACTGTAAAACTAAGCATAACCCTCACCCTACCCCTAACAGTATCCCACAAAACCTAAACCTAATGCTATCCCTAACCCTAACCCTAACCTGAAATCCCTGAGCCCTAACGATAACCCTAACCCTAACCCAAACCCTAACCCCAACACCAAAGCCTAACCCAAACCTTAACCCTAACTCTAACACGAACCCGAAAGCTAATCAGAAACCTAACCCTAACCCTAAACCAAACCTAACCATGACCAGAATCACAACGCCTAACCGCAACCCTCATCCAAACGCTAACCCAAAACAACAGCTTTAACCCCTAACTCCTTACCATAACCATAATCCTAACCCTACCGAACCCTAACCCTAAACCTGGCCCTCGCCGCAACCACAACGCCTAACACAACCCTAACCCTAACCCTAACCGTAACACTAAACTTAACCCTAACCTGAAATCTAACACTAACCCTAAAACTAAACACAACCCCTAAACTTAACCCTGACCCTAAACATAACCTTAACACTAACCTGAAAACAAACCCAAACCTTAGCCATAACCCTAACCCTAACCGTCACCCTATCTTAAACTTCACCCTATCCCTAACCTGAAGCTAACCCTAACTTTAACCCTAACCCTACTCACAAACCTAACCCTAACCTTCACCTTGGCCCACCTGTAACCCTAAACCTAACCCTTACGATAACTCTGTTCCTAACTCTCGCCCTAAACCTAATTCTAATCCTAACCCTGACCCTAACCCTAACCTAACCTTAACCCTAACATTAAACCTACAATAAAATGGAACCTAAGCCTAACACTAACCCTAACCGTAACACTTACCCAAAACCCTCACTTTAACTGTAAACATAACTCTAACTCTTACCCTAACCTAAACTTAACCCTAATTATAACTCAACCCTAAACCTAACTGAAACACTAATCCCTAACCCTAACCCTAAGCCGACCCTCACCGTTAAACAAAATTTCACCCTAACCATAACCCTAACCCTACCCTAACTTCATTCAAACCCTAACCCTAAGCAAAACTAACACTAAACCTAACCCTAACCCTAACCCTAAACCTAGACCTAACCCTAAACTTAACCCTGACCCTGACCTGAAACCTAACCCCGAACCCTAACCGTCTTGCTTAAATAAACTTCACCCTAACCCTAACCCTAAAACTAAACGTAACACTAAATCTCCCCCTAACCCTGACCCCAACCATAAACATAACCCTAACCCTAAACTTAACCCTAACCCTGACCCTAACTCCAACTCTAACCCTAAAACTGACCCTACACACTCAGCTTCAATGGAAACCTAGCACTAACCCTCACCCTAACATCTAAACCTAACACCAACCCTTAACCTAACCCTGTCTTTAACCTTAACCTACCCCTAAACCTAATCATGACTTAACCCGAACACTTACCCTAAGCCTAACTGTAAACGTAACCTTAACCCTAAACTTCATCCTAACCCTAACCCTAACAATAAACATAACCTTAAGACTAACCTGAAAACAAACCCAAACCTTAGCCATAACCCTAACCCTAACCACCACCCTATCTTAAACTTCACCCAATCCCTAAACTAAAGCTAACCCTAACTTTAACCTTAACCCTACCTATAAACCTAAACCTAACCTTAACATTGGCCCACCTTTAACCCTAAACCTAACCCTTACAATAACTCTGACCCTAACTCTCGCGCTAAACCGAATTCTAATCCTAACCCTGACCCTAACCCTAACCTAACCTTAACCCTAGCTTTAAGCCTACAATAAAATTAAACCAAACCCTAACACTAACCCTAACCCTAACCGTAACACTCACCCAAAACCCTCACCTTAACTGTAAACATAACTCTAACTCTTACCCTAACCTAAACTTAACCCTAATTATAACTCAACCCTAAACCTAACCGAAACACTCACCCCTAACCCTAACCCTAAGGCGAACCCTCACCCTTAACCAAAATTTCACCCTAACCATAACCCTAAACCTACCCTAACTTCATTCAAACCCTAACCCTAAGTGAAACTAACACTAAACCTAACCCTAACCCTAAACCTAGACCTAACCCTAAACTTAACCCTGACCCTGACCTGAAACCTAACCCCTAACCCTAACCGTCTTGCTTAAATAAACTTCACCCTAACCCTAACCCTAAAACTAAACATAACACTAAATCACCCCTAACCCTGACCCCAACCATAAACCTAACCCTAACCCTAAATTTAACCCTAACCCTGACCCTAACTCCAACTCTAACCCTAAAACTGACCCTACACACTCAGCTTCAATGGAAACCTAGCACTAACCTTCACCCTAACATCTAAATCTAACACCAAGCTTTAACCTAACCCTGTCTTTAACCTTAACCTACCCCTAAACTTAAACATGACGTAACCCGAACACTTACCCTAAGCCTAACACTAAACCTAACCTAAACCCTAAACTTAATCCTAACCTTAGCCCTAACCCTAACCCCTAACGCTAACTCTAAGCTCAACCCTCACCCTTAACTTTAACTTCACCCTTACCCTAACCCTAAACCGAACACTTACCCTCACCCTAAACCTGATCCTACCATTCACCCAAACACCTACTCTAACACTAAGCCTAACCCTCACCCTAAACTTAACCCTCATCCTTAACCTAAACTTCACCCTAAACCTAAGCCTGACCCTAAGCCTAAAACTAAACCTAACCCTAAACTATCCCCTAACTCTAGCCTGACCCTAACTCTAACCCTAAACCTAACCGTAACACCCTAAAACGTCAGCTTAACGCTAAACCTCACACTAACCCTCACACGAACCCCTAAGCCTTTCCCTAATCCTAACCCTATCCCTCATCCTAACCCTAACCCTGACCTAAACCTAACCCTTACTCTAACCCTAAACTTAACCCTACCTTAACTCTACCATAACCTTAACCCTAACAATAACTCTAAACCTGACCCTAACCCTAACCCTAAACACTAGCACTAACTCTAACTCTAAGCCTAACCCTAACCTAGCCCTACCCTTTACCGTAAACCTAGCCTTAGCCCTACCCGAACCCTAACCCTATACCTAACCCTAACGCTAACCTTAACCCTACTCTAATATTTACCCTATCCCTGACTATTAACTGGAACTTGACCCTAACCCTAAGCCTAACTCTAACTCTAGCCCTAACCATAACAATTGCCCTAAATCCTCACCTTAACTGTAAACCTAAGTCTAACCCTCACCCTAACCCTTAACCGTATCCTCAACCCTAAACCTAACGCTATGCCAAACTTTATCCCTAACCCTGACCCTAATACAAACAGTAACCCTAGTCTAACCCTAACCCTAATGTTAACCCTGACCTTAACCCTACCCTAACCATAAAACTAACCCTAACACCCTAAACCTAACGTCTAACACCATCTCTAATCCTAACCCTTATCATAACCCTCACCCTTAACCTTAACTTCACACTAACCCTAAACCTAAGCTAACGCTAACCCTAAACGTAACCCCTAACCCTAACCCGAACCCTAAACCTAACCTTAACACTAACCTGAACACAACTCTAGCCTTAACCATAAGAATAATCCGCAACCTATCCTAAACTTCATCCAAACCCTAACTCTAACCTTAACCTAAACCTAACCCAATCTCTAACCTTAAAGCTAATTCTAACAATAATGCTAGTCCATCTGTAACCCTATACTGAACACTTACAATATCCTGAACCTAACCCTAAACTTAATCCTAACCGTAGACCTAACTCTAACCCTAAACCTAACTCTAACCTTGACCCTAAATAGAACACTAACTCTAAACCTCAACTTGGACCGAATCCTAAATCTCACCTTACACCTAACCCAAACCCTAAACCTAACCCTAACTCTAACTCTAACCCTAATCGTAACACTTACCGTAAGCCCTCACCTTAACTGTAAAACTAAGCATAACCCTCACCCTACCCCTAACAGTATCCCACAAAACCTAAACCTAATGCTATCCCTAACCCTAACCCTAACCTGAAATCCCTGAGCCCTAACGATAACCCTAACCCTAACCCAAACCCTAACCCCAACACCAAAGCCTAACCCAAACCTTAACCCTAACTCTAACACGAACCCGAAAGCTAATCAGAAACCTAACCCTAACCCTAAACCAAACCTAACCATGACCAGAATCACAACGCCTAACCGCAACCCTCATCCAAACGCTAACCCAAAACTACAGCTTTAACCCCTAACTCCTTACCATAACCATAATCCTAACCCTACCGAACCCTAACCCTAAACCTGGCCCTCGCCGCAACCACAACGCCTAACACAACCCTAACCCTAACCCTAACCGTAACACTAAACTTAACCCTAACCTAAAATCTAACACTAACCCTAAAACTAAACACAACCCCTAAACTTAACCCTAACCCTAAACATAACCTTAACACTAACCTGAAAACAAACCCAAACCTTAGCCATAACCCTAACCCTAACCGTCACCCTATCTTAAACTTCACCCTATCCCTAACCTGAAGCTAACCCTAACTTTAACCCTAACCCTACTCACAAACCTAACCCTAACCTTCACCTTGGCCCACCTGTAACCCTAAACCTAACCCTTACGATAACTCTGTTCCTAACTCTCGCCCTAAACCTAATTCTAATCCTAACCCTGACCCTAACCCTAACCTAACCTTAACCCTAACATTAAACCTACAATAAAATGGAACCTAACCCTAACACTAACCCTAACCGTAACACTTACCCAAAACCCTCACTTTAACTGTAAACATAACTCTAACTCTTACCCTAACCTAAACTTAACCCTAATTATAACTCAACCCTAAACCTAACTGAAACACTAATCCCTAACCCTAACCCTAAGCCGACCCTCACCGTTAAACAAAATTTCACCCTAACCATAACCCTAACCCTACCCTAACTTCATTCAAACCCTAACCCTAAGCAAAACTAACACTAAACCTAACCCTAACCCTAACCCTAAACCTAGACCTAACCCTAAACTTAACCCTGACCCTGACCTGAAACCTAACCCCGAACCCTAACCGTCTTGCTTAAATAAACTTCACCCTAACCCTAACCCTAAAACTAAACGTAACACTAAATCTCCCCCTAACCCTGACCCCAACCATAAACATAACCCTAACCCTAAACTTAACCCTAACCCTGACCCTAACTCCAACTCTAACCCTAAAACTGACCCTACACACTCAGCTTCAATGGAAACCTAGCACTAACCCTCACCCTAACATCTAAACCTAACACCAACCCTTAACCTAACCCTGTCTTTAACCTTAACCTACCCCTAAACCTAATCATGACTTAACCCGAACACTTACCCTAAGCCTAACTCTAAACTTAACCTTAACCCTAAACTTCATCCTAACCCTAACCCTAACAATAAACATAACCTTAAGACTAACCTGAAAACAAACCCAAACCTTAGCCATAACCCTAACCCTAACCACCACCCTATCTTAAACTTCACCCAATCCCTAAACTAAAGCTAACCCTAACTTTAACCTTAACCCTACCTATAAACCTAAACCTAACCTTAACATTGGCCCACCTGTAACCCTAAACCTAACCCTTACAATAACTCTGACCCTAACTCTCGCGCTAAACCGAATTCTAATCCTAACCCTGACCCTAACCCTAACCTAACCTTAACCCTAGCTTTAAGCCTACAATAAAATTAAACCAAACCCTAACACTAACCCTAACCCTAACCGTAACACTCACCCAAAACCCTCACCTTAACTGTAAACATAACTCTAACTCTTACCCTAACCTAAACTTAACCCTAATTATAACTCAACCCTAAACCTAACCGAAACACTCACCCCTAACCCTAACCCTAAGGCGAACCCTCACCCTTAACCAAAATTTCACCCTAACCATAACCCTAAACCTACCCTAACTTCATTCAAACCCTAACCCTAAGTGAAACTAACACTAAACCTAACCCTAACCCTAAACCTAGACCTAACCCTAAACTTAACCCTGACCCTGACCTGAAACCTAACCCCTAACCCTAACCGTCTTGCTTAAATAAACTTCACCCTAACCCTAACCCTAAAACTAAACATAACACTAAATCACCCCTAACCCTGACCCCAACCATAAACCTAACCCTAACCCTAAATTTAACCCTAACCCTGACCCTAACTCCAACTCTAACCCTAAAACTGACCCTACACACTCAGCTTCAATGGAAACCTAGCACTAACCTTCACCCTAACATCTAAATCTAACACCAAGCTTTAACCTAACCCTGTCTTTAACCTTAACCTACCCCTAAACTTAAACATGACGTAACCCGAACACTTACCCTAAGCCTAACACTAAACCTAACCTAAACCCTAAACTTAATCCTAACCTTAGCCCTAACCCTAACCCCTAACGCTAACTCTAAGCTCAACCCTCACCCTTAACTTTAACTTCACCCTTACCCTAACCCTAAACCGAACACTTACCCTCACCCTAAACCTGATCCTACCATTCACCCAAACACCTACTCTAACACTAAGCCTAACCCTCACCCTAAACTTAACCCTCATCCTTAACCTAAACTTCACCCTAAACCTAAGCCTGACCCTAAGCCTAAAACTAAACCTAACCCTAAACTATCCCCTAACTCTAGCCTGACCCTAACTCTAACCCTAAACCTAACCGTAACACCCTAAAACGTCAGCTTAACGCTAAACCTCACACTAACCCTCACACGAACCCCTAAGCCTTTCCCTAATCCTAACCCTATCCCTCATCCTAACCCTAACCCTGACCTAAACCTAACCCTTACTCTAACCCTAAACTTAACCCTACCTTAACTCTACCATAACCTTAACCCTAACAATAACTCTAAACCTGACCCTAACCCTAACCCTAAACACTAGCACTAACTCTAACTCTAAGCCTAACCCTAACCTAGCCCTACCCTTTACCGTAAACCTAGCCTTAGCCCTACCCGAACCCTAACCCTATACCTAACCCTAACGCTAACCTTAACCCTACTCTAATATTTACCCTATCCCTGACTATTAACTGGAACTTGACCCTAACCCTAAGCCTAACTCTAACTCTAGCCCTAACCATAACAATTGCCCTAAATCCTCACCTTAACTGTAAACCTAAGTCTAACCCTCACCCTAACCCTTAACCGTATCCTCAACCCTAAACCTAACGCTATGCCAAACTTTATCCCTAACCCTGACCCTAATACAAACAGTAACCCTAGTCTAACCCTAACCCTAATGTTAACCCTGACCTTAACCCTACCCTAACCATAAAACTAACCCTAACACCCTAAACCTAACGTCTAACACCATCTCTAATCCTAACCCTTATCATAACCCTCACCCTTAACCTTAACTTCACACTAACCCTAAACCTAAGCTAACGCTAACCCTAAACGTAACCCCTAACCCTAACCCGAACCCTAAACCTAACCTTAACACTAACCTGAACACAACTCTAGCCTTAACCATAAGAATAATCCGCAACCTATCCTAAACTTCATCCAAACCCTAACTCTAACCTGAACCTAAACCTAACCCAATCTCTAACCTTAAAGCTAATTCTAACAATAATGCTAGTCCATCTGTAACCCTATACTGAACACTTACAATATCCTGAACCTAACCCTAAACTTAATCCTAACCGTAGACCTAACTCTAACCCTAAACCTAACTCTAACCTTGACCCTAAATAGAACACTAACTCTAAACCTCAACTTGGACCGAATCCTAAATCTCACCTTACACCTAACCCAAACCCTAAACCTAACCCTAACTCTAACTCTAACCCTAATCGTAACACTTACCGTAAGCCCTCACCTTAACTGTAAAACTAAGCATAACCCTCACCCTACCCCTAACAGTATCCCACAAAACCTAAACCTAATGCTATCCCTAACCCTAACCCTAACCTGAAATCCCTGAGCCCTAACGATAACCCTAACCCTAACCCAAACCCTAACCCCAACACCAAAGCCTAACCCAAACCTTAACCCTAACTCTAACACGAACCCGAAAGCTAATCAGAAACCTAACCCTAACCCTAAACCAAACCTAACCATGACCAGAATCACAACGCCTAACCGCAACCCTCATCCAAACGCTAACCCAAAACTACAGCTTTAACCCCTAACTCCTTACCATAACCATAATCCTAACCCTACCGAACCCTAACCCTAAACCTGGCCCTCGCCGCAACCACAACGCCTAACACAACCCTAACCCTAACCCTAACCGTAACACTAAACTTAACCCTAACCTAAAATCTAACACTAACCCTAAAACTAAACACAACCCCTAAACTTAACCCTAACCCTAAACATAACCTTAACACTAACCTGAAAACAAACCCAAACCTTAGCCATAACCCTAACCCTAACCGTCACCCTATCTTAAACTTCACCCTATCCCTAACCTGAAGCTAACCCTAACTTTAACCCTAACCCTACTCACAAACCTAACCCTAACCTTCACCTTGGCCCACCTGTAACCCTAAACCTAACCCTTACGATAACTCTGTTCCTAACTCTCGCCCTAAACCTAATTCTAATCCTAACCCTGACCCTAACCCTAACCTAACCTTAACCCTAACATTAAACCTACAATAAAATGGAACCTAACCCTAACACTAACCCTAACCGTAACACTTACCCAAAACCCTCACTTTAACTGTAAACATAACTCTAACTCTTACCCTAACCTAAACTTAACCCTAATTATAACTCAACCCTAAACCTAACTGAAACACTAATCCCTAACCCTAACCCTAAGCCGACCCTCACCGTTAAACAAAATTTCACCCTAACCATAACCCTAACCCTACCCTAACTTCATTCAAACCCTAACCCTAAGCAAAACTAACACTAAACCTAACCCTAACCCTAACCCTAAACCTAGACCTAACCCTAAACTTAACCCTGACCCTGACCTGAAACCTAACCCCGAACCCTAACCGTCTTGCTTAAATAAACTTCACCCTAACCCTAACCCTAAAACTAAACGTAACACTAAATCTCCCCCTAACCCTGACCCCAACCATAAACATAACCCTAACCCTAAACTTAACCCTAACCCTGACCCTAACTCCAACTCTAACCCTAAAACTGACCCTACACACTCAGCTTCAATGGAAACCTAGCACTAACCCTCACCCTAACATCTAAACCTAACACCAACCCTTAACCTAACCCTGTCTTTAACCTTAACCTACCCCTAAACCTAATCATGACTTAACCCGAACACTTACCCTAAGCCTAACTCTAAACTTAACCTTAACCCTAAACTTCATCCTAACCCTAACCCTAACAATAAACATAACCTTAAGACTAACCTGAAAACAAACCCAAACCTTAGCCATAACCCTAACCCTAACCACCACCCTATCTTAAACTTCACCCAATCCCTAAACTAAAGCTAACCCTAACTTTAACCTTAACCCTACCTATAAACCTAAACCTAACCTTAACATTGGCCCACCTGTAACCCTAAACCTAACCCTTACAATAACTCTGACCCTAACTCTCGCGCTAAACCGAATTCTAATCCTAACCCTGACCCTAACCCTAACCTAACCTTAACCCTAGCTTTAAGCCTACAATAAAATTAAACCAAACCCTAACACTAACCCTAACCCTAACCGTAACACTCACCCAAAACCCTCACCTTAACTGTAAACATAACTCTAACTCTTACCCTAACCTAAACTTAACCCTAATTATAACTCAACCCTAAACCTAACCGAAACACTCACCCCTAACCCTAACCCTAAGGCGAACCCTCACCCTTAACCAAAATTTCACCCTAACCATAACCCTAAACCTACCCTAACTTCATTCAAACCCTAACCCTAAGTGAAACTAACACTAAACCTAACCCTAACCCTAAACCTAGACCTAACCCTAAACTTAACCCTGACCCTGACCTGAAACCTAACCCCTAACCCTAACCGTCTTGCTTAAATAAACTTCACCCTAACCCTAACCCTAAAACTAAACATAACACTAAATCACCCCTAACCCTGACCCCAACCATAAACCTAACCCTAACCCTAAATTTAACCCTAACCCTGACCCTAACTCCAACTCTAACCCTAAAACTGACCCTACACACTCAGCTTCAATGGAAACCTAGCACTAACCTTCACCCTAACATCTAAATCTAACACCAAGCTTTAACCTAACCCTGTCTTTAACCTTAACCTACCCCTAAACTTAAACATGACGTAACCCGAACACTTACCCTAAGCCTAACACTAAACCTAACCTAAACCCTAAACTTAATCCTAACCTTAGCCCTAACCCTAACCCCTAACGCTAACTCTAAGCTCAACCCTCACCCTTAACTTTAACTTCACCCTTACCCTAACCCTAAACCGAACACTTACCCTCACCCTAAACCTGATCCTACCATTCACCCAAACACCTACTCTAACACTAAGCCTAACCCTCACCCTAAACTTAACCCTCATCCTTAACCTAAACTTCACCCTAAACCTAAGCCTGACCCTAAGCCTAAAACTAAACCTAACCCTAAACTATCCCCTAACTCTAGCCTGACCCTAACTCTAACCCTAAACCTAACCGTAACACCCTAAAACGTCAGCTTAACGCTAAACCTCACACTAACCCTCACACGAACCCCTAAGCCTTTCCCTAATCCTAACCCTATCCCTCATCCTAACCCTAACCCTGACCTAAACCTAACCCTTACTCTAACCCTAAACTTAACCCTACCTTAACTCTACCATAACCTTAACCCTAACAATAACTCTAAACCTGACCCTAACCCTAACCCTAAACACTAGCACTAACTCTAACTCTAAGCCTAACCCTAACCTAGCCCTACCCTTTACCGTAAACCTAGCCTTAGCCCTACCCGAACCCTAACCCTATACCTAACCCTAACGCTAACCTTAACCCTACTCTAATATTTACCCTATCCCTGACTATTAACTGGAACTTGACCCTAACCCTAAGCCTAACTCTAACTCTAGCCCTAACCATAACAATTGCCCTAAATCCTCACCTTAACTGTAAACCTAAGTCTAACCCTCACCCTAACCCTTAACCGTATCCTCAACCCTAAACCTAACGCTATGCCAAACTTTATCCCTAACCCTGACCCTAATACAAACAGTAACCCTAGTCTAACCCTAACCCTAATGTTAACCCTGACCTTAACCCTACCCTAACCATAAAACTAACCCTAACACCCTAAACCTAACGTCTAACACCATCTCTAATCCTAACCCTTATCATAACCCTCACCCTTAACCTTAACTTCACACTAACCCTAAACCTAAGCTAACGCTAACCCTAAACGTAACCCCTAACCCTAACCCGAACCCTAAACCTAACCTTAACACTAACCTGAACACAACTCTAGCCTTAACCATAAGAATAATCCGCAACCTATCCTAAACTTCATCCAAACCCTAACTCTAACCTGAACCTAAACCTAACCCAATCTCTAACCTTAAAGCTAATTCTAACAATAATGCTAGTCCATCTGTAACCCTATACTGAACACTTACAATATCCTGAACCTAACCCTAAACTTAATCCTAACCGTAGACCTAACTCTAACCCTAAACCTAACTCTAACCTTGACCCTAAATAGAACACTAACTCTAAACCTCAACTTGGACCGAATCCTAAATCTCACCTTACACCTAACCCAAACCCTAAACCTAACCCTAACTCTAACTCTAACCCTAATCGTAACACTTACCGTAAGCCCTCACCTTAACTGTAAAACTAAGCATAACCCTCACCCTACCCCTAACAGTATCCCACAAAACCTAAACCTAATGCTATCCCTAACCCTAACCCTAACCTGAAATCCCTGAGCCCTAACGATAACCCTAACCCTAACCCAAACCCTAACCCCAACACCAAAGCCTAACCCAAACCTTAACCCTAACTCTAACACGAACCCGAAAGCTAATCAGAAACCTAACCCTAACCCTAAACCAAACCTAACCATGACCAGAATCACAACGCCTAACCGCAACCCTCATCCAAACGCTAACCCAAAACTACAGCTTTAACCCCTAACTCCTTACCATAACCATAATCCTAACCCTACCGAACCCTAACCCTAAACCTGGCCCTCGCCGCAACCACAACGCCTAACACAACCCTAACCCTAACCCTAACCGTAACACTAAACTTAACCCTAACCTAAAATCTAACACTAACCCTAAAACTAAACACAACCCCTAAACTTAACCCTAACCCTAAACATAACCTTAACACTAACCTGAAAACAAACCCAAACCTTAGCCATAACCCTAACCCTAACCGTCACCCTATCTTAAACTTCACCCTATCCCTAACCTGAAGCTAACCCTAACTTTAACCCTAACCCTACTCACAAACCTAACCCTAACCTTCACCTTGGCCCACCTGTAACCCTAAACCTAACCCTTACGATAACTCTGTTCCTAACTCTCGCCCTAAACCTAATTCTAATCCTAACCCTGACCCTAACCCTAACCTAACCTTAACCCTAACATTAAACCTACAATAAAATGGAACCTAACCCTAACACTAACCCTAACCGTAACACTTACCCAAAACCCTCACTTTAACTGTAAACATAACTCTAACTCTTACCCTAACCTAAACTTAACCCTAATTATAACTCAACCCTAAACCTAACTGAAACACTAATCCCTAACCCTAACCCTAAGCCGACCCTCACCGTTAAACAAAATTTCACCCTAACCATAACCCTAACCCTACCCTAACTTCATTCAAACCCTAACCCTAAGCAAAACTAACACTAAACCTAACCCTAACCCTAACCCTAAACCTAGACCTAACCCTAAACTTAACCCTGACCCTGACCTGAAACCTAACCCCGAACCCTAACCGTCTTGCTTAAATAAACTTCACCCTAACCCTAACCCTAAAACTAAACGTAACACTAAATCTCCCCCTAACCCTGACCCCAACCATAAACATAACCCTAACCCTAAACTTAACCCTAACCCTGACCCTAACTCCAACTCTAACCCTAAAACTGACCCTACACACTCAGCTTCAATGGAAACCTAGCACTAACCCTCACCCTAACATCTAAACCTAACACCAACCCTTAACCTAACCCTGTCTTTAACCTTAACCTACCCCTAAACCTAATCATGACTTAACCCGAACACTTACCCTAAGCCTAACTCTAAACGTAACCTTAACCCTAAACTTCATCCTAACCCTAACCCTAACAATAAACATAACCTTAAGACTAACCTGAAAACAAACCCAAACCTTAGCCATAACCCTAACCCTAACCACCACCCTATCTTAAACTTCACCCAATCCCTAAACTAAAGCTAACCCTAACTTTAACCTTAACGCTACCTATAAACCTAAACCTAACCTTAACATTGGCCCACCTGTAACCCTAAACCTAACCCTTACAATAACTCTGACCCTAACTCTCGCGCTAAACCGAATTCTAATCCTAACCCTGACCCTAACCCTAACCTAACCTTAACCCTAGCTTTAAGCCTACAATAAAATTAAACCAAACCCTAACACTAACCCTAACCCTAACCGTAACACTCACCCAAAACCCTCACCTTAACTGTAAACATAACTCTAACTCTTACCCTAACCTAAACTTAACCCTAATTATAACTCAACCCTAAACCTAACCGAAACACTCACCCCTAACCCTAACCCTAAGGCGAACCCTCACCCTTAACCAAAATTTCACCCTAACCATAACCCTAAACCTACCCTAACTTCATTCAAACCCTAACCCTAAGTGAAACTAACACTAAACCTAACCCTAACCCTAAACCTAGACCTAACCCTAAACTTAACCCTGACCCTGACCTGAAACCTAACCCCTAACCCTAACCGTCTTGCTTAAATAAACTTCACCCTAACCCTAACCCTAAAACTAAACATAACACTAAATCACCCCTAACCCTGACCCCAACCATAAACCTAACCCTAACCCTAAACTTAACCCTAACCCTGACCCTAACTCCAACTCTAACCCTAAAACTGACCCTACACACTCAGCTTCAATGGAAACCTAGCACTAACCTTCACCCTAACATCTAAATCTAACACCAAGCTTTAACCTAACCCTGTCTTTAACCTTAACCTACCCCTAAACTTAAACATGACGTAACCCGAACACTTACCCTAAGCCTAACACTAAACCTAACCTAAACCCTAAACTTAATCCTAACCTTAGCCCTAACCCTAACCCCTAACGCTAACTCTAAGCTCAACCCTCACCCTTAACTTTAACTTCACCCTTACCCTAACCCTAAACCGAACACTTACCCTCACCCTAAACCTGATCCTACCATTCACCCAAACACCTACTCTAACACTAAGCCTAACCCTCACCCTAAACTTAACCCTCATCCTTAACCTAAACTTCACCCTAAACCTAAGCCTGACCCTAAGCCTAAAACTAAACCTAACCCTAAACTATCCCCTAACTCTAGCCTGACCCTAACTCTAACCCTAAACCTAACCGTAACACCCTAAAACGTCAGCTTAACGCTAAACCTCACACTAACCCTCACACGAACCCCTAAGCCTTTCCCTAATCCTAACCCTATCCCTCATCCTAACCCTAACCCTGACCTAAACCTAACCCTTACTCTAACCCTAAACTTAACCCTACCTTAACTCTACCATAACCTTAACCCTAACAATAACTCTAAACCTGACCCTAACCCTAACCCTAAACACTAGCACTAACTCTAACTCTAAGCCTAACCCTAACCTAGCCCTACCCTTTACCGTAAACCTAGCCTTAGCCCTAACCGAACCCTGACCCTATACCTAACCCTAACGCTAACCTTAACCCTACTCTAATATTTACCCTATCCCTGACTATTAACTGGAACTTGACCCTAACCCTAAGCCTAACTCTAACCATAACAATTGCCCTAAATCCTCACCTTAACTGTAAACCTAAGTCTAACCCTCACCCTAACCCTTAACCGTATCCTCAACCCTAAACCTAACGCTATGCCAAACTTTATCCCTAACCCTGACCCTAATACAAACAGTAACCCTAGTCTAACCCTAACCCTAATGTTAACCCTGACCTTAACCCTACCCTAACCATAAAACTAACCCTAACACCCTAAACCTAACGTCTAACACCATCTCTAATCCTAACCCTTATCATAACCCTCACCCTTAACCTTAACTTCACACTAACCCTAAACCTAAGCTAACGCTAACCCTAAACGTAACCCCTAACCCTAACCCGAACCCTAAACCTAACCTTAACACTAACCTGAACACAACTCTAGCCTTAACCATAAGAATAATCCGCAACCTATCCTAAACTTCATCCAAACCCTAACTCTAACCTTAACCTAAACCTAACCCAATCTCTAACCTTAAAGCTAATTCTAACAATAATGCTAGTCCATCTGTAACCCTATACTGAACACTTACAATATCCTGAACCTAACCCTAAACTTAATCCTAACCGTAGACCTAACTCTAACCCTAAACCTAACTCTAACCTTGACCCTAAATAGAACACTAACTCTAAACCTCAACTTGGACCGAATCCTAAATCTCACCTTACACCTAACCCAAACCCTAAACCTAACCCTAACTCTAACTCTAACCCTAATCGTAACACTTACCGTAAGCCCTCACCTTAACTGTAAAACTAAGCATAACCCTCACCCTACCCCTAACAGTATCCCACAAAACCTAAACCTAATGCTATCCCTAACCCTAACCCTAACCTGAAATCCCTGAGCCCTAACGATAACCCTAACCCTAACCCAAACCCTAACCCCAACACCAAAGCCTAACCCAAACCTTAACCCTAACTCTAACACGAACCCGAAAGCTAATCAGAAACCTAACCCTAACCCTAAACCAAACCTAACCATGACCAGAATCACAACGCCTAACCGCAACCCTCATCCAAACGCTAACCCAAAACTACAGCTTTAACCCCTAACTCCTTACCATAACCATAATCCTAACCCTACCGAACCCTAACCCTAAACCTGGCCCTCGCCGCAACCACAACGCCTAACACAACCCTAACCCTAACCCTAACCGTAACACTAAACTTAACCCTAACCTGAAATCTAACACTAACCCTAAAACTAAACACAACCCCTAAACTTAACCCTGACCCTAAACATAACCTTAACACTAACCTGAAAACAAACCCAAACCTTAGCCATAACCCTAACCCTAACCGTCACCCTATCTTAAACTTCACCCTATCCCTAACCTGAAGCTAACCCTAACTTTAACCCTAACCCTACTCACAAACCTAACCCTAACCTTCACCTTGGCCCACCTGTAACCCTAAACCTAACCCTTCCGATAACTCTGTTCCTAACTCTCGCCCTAAACCTAATTCTAATCCTAACCCTGACCCTAACCCTAACCTAACCTTAACCCTAACATTAAGCCTACAATAAAATTGAACCTAACCCTAACACTAACCCTAACCGTAACACTTACCCAAAACCCTCACTTTAACTGTAAACATAACTCTAACTCTTACCCTAACCTAAACTTAACCCTAATTATAACTCAACCCTAAACCTAACTGAAACACTAATCCCTAACCCTAACCCTAAGCCGACCCTCACCGTTAAACAAAATTTCACCCTAACCATAACCCTAACCCTACCCTAACTTCATTCAAACCCTAACCCTAAGCAAAACTAACACTAAACCTAACCCTAACCCTAACCCTAAACCTAGACCTAACCCTAAACTTAACCCTGACCCTGACCTGAAACCTAACCCCGAACCCTAACCATCTTGCTTAAATAAACTTCACCCTAACCCTAACCCTAAAACTAAACGTAACACTAAATCTCCCCCTAACCCTGACCCCAACCATAAACATAACCCTAACCCTAAACTTAACCCTAACCCTGACCCTAACTCCAACTCTAACCCTAAAACTGACCCTACACACTCAGCTTCAATGGAAACCTAGCACTAACCCTCACCCTAACATCTAAACCTAACACCAACCCTTAACCTAACCCTGTCTTTAACCTTAACCTACCCCTAAACCTAATCATGACTTAACCCGAACACTTACCCTAAGCCTAACTCTAAACGTAACCATAACCCTAAACTTCATCCTAACCCTAACCCTAACAATAAACATAACCTTAAGACTAACCTGAAAACAAACCCAAACCTTAGCCATAGCCCTAACCCTAACCATCACCCTCTCTTGAACTTCACCCAATCCCTAACCTAAAGCTAACCCTAACTTTAACCTTAACCCTACCCATAAACCTAAACCTAACCTTAACATTGGCCCACCTGTAACCCTAAACCTAACCCTTACAATAACTCTGACCCTAACTCTCGCGCTAAACCGAATTCTAATCCTAACCCTGACCCTAACCCTAACCTAACCTTAACCCTAACTTTAAGCCTACAATAAAATTAAACCAAACCCTAACACTAACCCTAACCCTAACCGTAACACTCACCCAAAACCCTCACCTTAACTGTAAACATAACTCTAACTCTTACCCTAACCTAAACTTAACCCTAATTATAACTCAACCCTAAACCTAACCGAAACACTCACCCCTAACCCTAACCCTAAGGCGAACCCTCACCCTTAACCAAAATTTCACCCTAACCATAACCCTAAACCTACCCTAACTTCATTCAAACCCTAACCCTAAGTGAAACTAACACTAAAACTAACCCTAACCCTAAACCTAGACCTAACCCTAAACTTAACCCTGACCCTGACCTGAAACCTAACCCCTAACCCTAACCGTCTTGCTTAAATAAACTTCACCCTAACCCTAACCCTAAAACTAAACATAACACTAAATCACCCCTAACCCTGACCCCAACCATAAACCTAACCCTAACCCTAAACTTAACCCTAACCCTGACCCTAACTCCAACTCTAACCCTAAAACTGACCCTACACACTCAGCTTCAATGGAAACCTAGCACTAACCTTCACCCTAACATCTAAATCTAACACCAAGCTTTAACCTAACCCTGTCTTTAACCTTAACCTACCCCTAAACTTAAACATGACGTAACCCGAACACTTACCCTAAGCCTAACACTAAACCTAACCTAAACCCTAAACTTAATCCTAACCTTAGCCCTAACCCTAACCCCTAACGCTAACTCTAAGCTCAACCCTCACCCTTAACTTTAACTTCACCCTTACCCTAACCCTAAACCGAACACTTACCCTCACCCTAAACCTGATCCTACCATTCACCCAAACACCTACTCTAACACTAAGCCTAACCCTCACCCTAAACTTAACCCTCATCCTTAACCTAAACTTCACCCTAAACCTAAGCCTGACCCTAAGCCTAAAACTAAACCTAACCCTAAACTATCCCCTAACTCTAGCCTGACCCTAACTCTAACCCTAAACCTAACCGTAACACCCTAAAACGTCAGCTTAACGCTAAACCTCACACTAACCCTCACACGAACCCCTAAGCCTTTCCCTAATCCTAACCCTATCCCTCATCCTAACCCTAACCCTGACCTAAACCTAACCCTTACTCTAACCCTAAACTTAACCCTACCTTAACTCTACCATAACCTTAACCCTAACAATAACTCTAAACCTGACCCTAACCCTAACCCTAAACACTAGCACTAACTCTAACTCTAAGCCTAACCCTAACCTAGCCCTACCCTTTACCGTAAACCTAGCCTTAGCCCTAACCGAACCCTGACCCTATACCTAACCCTAACGCTAACCTTAACCCTACTCTAATATTTACCCTATCCCTGACTATTAACTGGAACTTGACCCTAACCCTAAGCCTAACTCTAACCATAACAATTGCCCTAAATCCTCACCTTAACTGTAAACCTAAGTCTAACCCTCACCCTAACCCTTAACCGTATCCTCAACCCTAAACCTAACGCTATGCCAAACTTTATCCCTAACCCTGACCCTAATACAAACAGTAACCCTAGTCTAACCCTAACCCTAATGTTAACCCTGACCTTAACCCTACCCTAACCATAAAACTAACCCTAACACCCTAAACCTAACGTCTAACACCATCTCTAATCCTAACCCTTATCATAACCCTCACCCTTAACCTTAACTTCACACTAACCCTAAACCTAAGCTAACGCTAACCCTAAACGTAACCCCTAACCCTAACCCGAACCCTAAACCTAACCTTAACACTAACCTGAACACAACTCTAGCCTTAACCATAAGAATAATCCGCAACCTATCCTAAACTTCATCCAAACCCTAACTCTAACCTTAACCTAAACCTAACCCAATCTCTAACCTTAAAGCTAATTCTAACAATAATGCTAGTCCATCTGTAACCCTATACTGAACACTTACAATATCCTGAACCTAACCCTAAACTTAATCCTAACCGTAGACCTAACTCTAACCCTAAACCTAACTCTAACCTTGACCCTAAATAGAACACTAACTCTAAACCTCAACTTGGACCGAATCCTAAATCTCACCTTACACCTAACCCAAACCCTAAACCTAACCCTAACTCTAACTCTAACCCTAATCGTAACACTTACCGTAAGCCCTCACCTTAACTGTAAAACTAAGCATAACCCTCACCCTACCCCTAACAGTATCCCACAAAACCTAAACCTAATGCTATCCCTAACCCTAACCCTAACCTGAAATCCCTGAGCCCTAACGATAACCCTAACCCTAACCCAAACCCTAACCCCAACACCAAAGCCTAACCCAAACCTTAACCCTAACTCTAACACGAACCCGAAAGCTAATCAGAAACCTAACCCTAACCCTAAACCAAACCTAACCATGACCAGAATCACAACGCCTAACCGCAACCCTCATCCAAACGCTAACCCAAAACTACAGCTTTAACCCCTAACTCCTTACCATAACCATAATCCTAACCCTACCGAACCCTAACCCTAAACCTGGCCCTCGCCGCAACCACAACGCCTAACACAACCCTAACCCTAACCCTAACCGTAACACTAAACTTAACCCTAACCTGAAATCTAACACTAACCCTAAAACTAAACACAACCCCTAAACTTAACCCTGACCCTAAACATAACCTTAACACTAACCTGAAAACAAACCCAAACCTTAGCCATAACCCTAACCCTAACCGTCACCCTATCTTAAACTTCACCCTATCCCTAACCTGAAGCTAACCCTAACTTTAACCCTAACCCTACTCACAAACCTAACCCTAACCTTCACCTTGGCCCACCTGTAACCCTAAACCTAACCCTTCCGATAACTCTGTTCCTAACTCTCGCCCTAAACCTAATTCTAATCCTAACCCTGACCCTAACCCTAACCTAACCTTAACCCTAACATTAAGCCTACAATAAAATTGAACCTAACCCTAACACTAACCCTAACCGTAACACTTACCCAAAACCCTCACTTTAACTGTAAACATAACTCTAACTCTTACCCTAACCTAAACTTAACCCTAATTATAACTCAACCCTAAACCTAACTGAAACACTAATCCCTAACCCTAACCCTAAGCCGACCCTCACCGTTAAACAAAATTTCACCCTAACCATAACCCTAACCCTACCCTAACTTCATTCAAACCCTAACCCTAAGCAAAACTAACACTAAACCTAACCCTAACCCTAACCCTAAACCTAGACCTAACCCTAAACTTAACCCTGACCCTGACCTGAAACCTAACCCCGAACCCTAACCATCTTGCTTAAATAAACTTCACCCTAACCCTAACCCTAAAACTAAACGTAACACTAAATCTCCCCCTAACCCTGACCCCAACCATAAACATAACCCTAACCCTAAACTTAACCCTAACCCTGACCCTAACTCCAACTCTAACCCTAAAACTGACCCTACACACTCAGCTTCAATGGAAACCTAGCACTAACCCTCACCCTAACATCTAAACCTAACACCAACCCTTAACCTAACCCTGTCTTTAACCTTAACCTACCCCTAAACCTAATCATGACTTAACCCGAACACTTACCCTAAGCCTAACTCTAAACGTAACCATAACCCTAAACTTCATCCTAACCCTAACCCTAACAATAAACATAACCTTAAGACTAACCTGAAAACAAACCCAAACCTTAGCCATAGCCCTAACCCTAACCATCACCCTCTCTTGAACTTCACCCAATCCCTAACCTAAAGCTAACCCTAACTTTAACCTTAACCCTACCCATAAACCTAAACCTAACCTTAACATTGGCCCACCTGTAACCCTAAACCTAACCCTTACAATAACTCTGACCCTAACTCTCGCGCTAAACCGAATTCTAATCCTAACCCTGACCCTAACCCTAACCTAACCTTAACCCTAACTTTAAGCCTACAATAAAATTAAACCAAACCCTAACACTAACCCTAACCCTAACCGTAACACTCACCCAAAACCCTCACCTTAACTGTAAACATAACTCTAACTCTTACCCTAACCTAAACTTAACCCTAATTATAACTCAACCCTAAACCTAACCGAAACACTCACCCCTAACCCTAACCCTAAGGCGAACCCTCACCCTTAACCAAAATTTCACCCTAACCATAACCCTAAACCTACCCTAACTTCATTCAAACCCTAACCCTAAGTGAAACTAACACTAAAACTAACCCTAACCCTAAACCTAGACCTAACCCTAAACTTAACCCTGACCCTGACCTGAAACCTAACCCCTAACCCTAACCGTCTTGCTTAAATAAACTTCACCCTAACCCTAACCCTAAAACTAAACATAACACTAAATCACCCCTAACCCTGACCCCAACCATAAACCTAACCCTAACCCTAAACTTAACCCTAACCCTGACCCTAACTCCAACTCTAACCCTAAAACTGACCCTACACACTCAGCTTCAATGGAAACCTAGCACTAACCTTCACCCTAACATCTAAATCTAACACCAAGCTTTAACCTAACCCTGTCTTTAACCTTAACCTACCCCTAAACTTAAACATGACGTAACCCGAACACTTACCCTAAGCCTAACACTAAACCTAACCTAAACCCTAAACTTAATCCTAACCTTAGCCCTAACCCTAACCCCTAACGCTAACTCTAAGCTCAACCCTCACCCTTAACTTTAACTTCACCCTTACCCTAACCCTAAACCGAACACTTACCCTCACCCTAAACCTGATCCTACCATTCACCCAAACACCTACTCTAACACTAAGCCTAACCCTCACCCTAAACTTAACCCTCATCCTTAACCTAAACTTCACCCTAAACCTAAGCCTGACCCTAAGCCTAAAACTAAACCTAACCCTAAACTATCCCCTAACTCTAGCCTGACCCTAACTCTAACCCTAAACCTAACCGTAACACCCTAAAACGTCAGCTTAACGCTAAACCTCACACTAACCCTCACACGAACCCCTAAGCCTTTCCCTAATCCTAACCCTATCCCTCATCCTAACCCTAACCCTGACCTAAACCTAACCCTTACTCTAACCCTAAACTTAACCCTACCTTAACTCTACCATAACCTTAACCCTAACAATAACTCTAAACCTGACCCTAACCCTAACCCTAAACACTAGCACTAACTCTAACTCTAAGCCTAACCCTAACCTAGCCCTACCCTTTACCGTAAACCTAGCCTTAGCCCTACCCGAACCCTAACCCTATACCTAACCCTAACGCTAACCTTAACCCTACTCTAATATTTACCCTATCCCTGACTATTAACTGGAACTTGACCCTAACCCTAAGCCTAACTCTAACCATAACAATTGCCCTAAATCCTCACCTTAACTGTAAACCTAAGTCTAACCCTCACCCTAACCCTTAACCGTATCCTCAACCCTAAACCTAACGCTATGCCAAACTTTATCCCTAACCCTGACCCTAATACAAACAGTAACCCTAGTCTAACCCTAACCCTAATGTTAACCCTGACCTTAACCCTACCCTAACCATAAAACTAACCCTAACACCCTAAACCTAACGTCTAACACCATCTCTAATCCTAACCCTTATCATAACCCTCACCCTTAACCTTAACTTCACACTAACCCTAAACCTAAGCTAACGCTAACCCTAAACGTAACCCCTAACCCTAACCCGAACCCTAAACCTAACCTTAACACTAACCTGAACACAACTCTAGCCTTAACCATAAGAATAATCCGCAACCTATCCTAAACTTCATCCAAACCCTAACTCTAACCTTAACCTAAACCTAACCCAATCTCTAACCTTAAAGCTAATTCTAACAATAATGCTAGTCCATCTGTAACCCTATACTGAACACTTACAATATCCTGAACCTAACCCTAAACTTAATCCTAACCGTAGACCTAACTCTAACCCTAAACCTAACTCTAACCTTGACCCTAAATAGAACACTAACTCTAAACCTCAACTTGGACCGAATCCTAAATCTCACCTTACACCTAACCCAAACCCTAAACCTAACCCTAACTCTAACTCTAACCCTAATCGTAACACTTACCGTAAGCCCTCACCTTAACTGTAAAACTAAGCATAACCCTCACCCTACCCCTAACAGTATCCCACAAAACCTAAACCTAATGCTATCCCTAACCCTAACCTGAAATCCCTGAGCCCTATCGATAACCCTAACCCTAACCCAAACCCTAACCCCAACACCAAAGCCTAACCCAAACCTTAACCCTAACTCTAACACGAACCCGAAAGCTAATCAGAAACCTAACCCTAACCCTAAACCAAACCTAACCATGACCAGAATCACAACGCCTAACCGCAACCCTCATCCAAACGCTAACCCAAAACTACAGCTTTAACCCCTAACTCCTTACCATAACCATAATCCTAACCCTACCGAACCCTAACCCTAAACCTGGCCCTCGCCGCAACCACAACGCCTAACACAACCCTAACCCTAACCCTAACCGTAACACTAAACTTAACCCTAACCTGAAATCTAACACTAACCCTAAAACTAAACACAACCCCTAAACTTAACCCTGACCCTAAACATAACCTTAACACTAACCTGAAAACAAACCCAAACCTTAGCCATAACCCTAACCCTAACCGTCACCCTATCTTAAACTTCACCCTATCCCTAACCTGAAGCTAACCCTAACTTTAACCCTAACCCTACTCACAAACCTAACCCTAACCTTCACCTTGGCCCACCTGTAACCCTAAACCTAACCCTTACGATAACTCTGTTCCTAACTCTCGCCCTAAACCTAATTCTAATCCTAACCCTGACCCTAACCCTAACCTAACCTTAACCCTAACATTAAACCTACAATAAAATGGAACCTAACCCTAACACTAACCCTAACCGTAACACTTACCCAAAACCCTCACTTTAACTGTAAACATAACTCTAACTCTTACCCTAACCTAAACTTAACCCTAATTATAACTCAACCCTAAACCTAACTGAAACACTAATCCCTAACCCTAACCCTAAGCCGACCCTCACCGTTAAACAAAATTTCACCCTAACCATAACCCTAACCCTACCCTAACTTCATTCAAACCCTAACCCTAAGCAAAACTAACACTAAACCTAACCCTAACCCTAACCCTAAACCTAGACCTAACCCTAAACTTAACCCTGACCCTGACCTGAAACCTAACCCCGAACCCTAACCGTCTTGCTTAAATAAACTTCACCCTAACCCTAACCCTAAAACTAAACGTAACACTAAATCTCCCCCTAACCCTGACCCCAACCATAAACATAACCCTAACCCTAAACTTAACCCTAACCCTGACCCTAACTCCAACTCTAACCCTAAAACTGACCCTACACACTCAGCTTCAATGGAAACCTAGCACTAACCCTCACCCTAACATCTAAACCTAACACCAACCCTTAACCTAACCCTGTCTTTAACCTTAACCTACCCCTAAACCTAATCATGACTTAACCCGAACACTTACCCTAAGCCTAACTCTAAACGTAACCTTAACCCTAAACTTCATCCTAACCCTAACCCTAACAATAAACATAACCTTAAGACTAACCTGAAAACAAACCCAAACCTTAGCCATAACCCTAACCCTAACCACCACCCTATCTTAAACTTCACCCAATCCCTAAACTAAAGCTAACCCTAACTTTAACCTTAACCCTACCTATAAACCTAAACCTAACCTTAACATTGGCCCACCTGTAACCCTAAACCTAACCCTTACAATAACTCTGACCCTAACTCTCGCGCTAAACCGAATTCTAATCCTAACCCTGACCCTAACCCTAACCTAACCTTAACCCTAGCTTTAAGCCTACAATAAAATTAAACCAAACCCTAACACTAACCCTAACCCTAACCGTAACACTCACCCAAAACCCTCACCTTAACTGTAAACATAACTCTAACTCTTACCCTAACCTAAACTTAACCCTAATTATAACTCAACCCTAAACCTAACCGAAACACTCACCCCTAACCCTAACCCTAAGGCGAACCCTCACCCTTAACCAAAATTTCACCCTAACCATAACCCTAAACCTACCCTAACTTCATTCAAACCCTAACCCTAAGTGAAACTAACACTAAACCTAACCCTAACCCTAAACCTAGACCTAACCCTAAACTTAACCCTGACCCTGACCTGAAACCTAACCCCTAACCCTAACCGTCTTGCTTAAATAAACTTCACCCTAACCCTAACCCTAAAACTAAACATAACACTAAATCACCCCTAACCCTGACCCCAACCATAAACCTAACCCTAACCCTAAATTTAACCCTAACCCTGACCCTAACTCCAACTCTAACCCTAAAACTGACCCTACACACTCAGCTTCAATGGAAACCTAGCACTAACCTTCACCCTAACATCTAAATCTAACACCAAGCTTTAACCTAACCCTGTCTTTAACCTTAACCTACCCCTAAACTTAAACATGACGTAACCCGAACACTTACCCTAAGCCTAACACTAAACCTAACCTAAACCCTAAACTTAATCCTAACCTTAGCCCTAACCCTAACCCCTAACGCTAACTCTAAGCTCAACCCTCACCCTTAACTTTAACTTCACCCTTACCCTAACCCTAAACCGAACACTTACCCTCACCCTAAACCTGATCCTACCATTCACCCAAACACCTACTCTAACACTAAGCCTAACCCTCACCCTAAACTTAACCCTCATCCTTAACCTAAACTTCACCCTAAACCTAAGCCTGACCCTAAGCCTAAAACTAAACCTAACCCTAAACTATCCCCTAACTCTAGCCTGACCCTAACTCTAACCCTAAACCTAACCGTAACACCCTAAAACGTCAGCTTAACGCTAAACCTCACACTAACCCTCACACGAACCCCTAAGCCTTTCCCTAATCCTAACCCTATCCCTCATCCTAACCCTAACCCTGACCTAAACCTAACCCTTACTCTAACCCTAAACTTAACCCTACCTTAACTCTACCATAACCTTAACCCTAACAATAACTCTAAACCTGACCCTAACCCTAACCCTAAACACTAGCACTAACTCTAACTCTAAGCCTAACCCTAACCTAGCCCTACCCTTTACCGTAAACCTAGCCTTAGCCCTACCCGAACCCTAACCCTATACCTAACCCTAACGCTAACCTTAACCCTACTCTAATATTTACCCTATCCCTGACTATTAACTGGAACTTGACCCTAACCCTAAGCCTAACTCTAACTCTAGCCCTAACCATAACAATTGCCCTAAATCCTCACCTTAACTGTAAACCTAAGTCTAACCCTCACCCTAACCCTTAACCGTATCCTCAACCCTAAACCTAACGCTATGCCAAACTTTATCCCTAACCCTGACCCTAATACAAACAGTAACCCTAGTCTAACCCTAACCCTAATGTTAACCCTGACCTTAACCCTACCCTAACCATAAAACTAACCCTAACACCCTAAACCTAACGTCTAACACCATCTCTAATCCTAACCCTTATCATAACCCTCACCCTTAACCTTAACTTCACACTAACCCTAAACCTAAGCTAACGCTAACCCTAAACGTAACCCCTAACCCTAACCCGAACCCTAAACCTAACCTTAACACTAACCTGAACACAACTCTAGCCTTAACCATAAGAATAATCTGCAACCTATCCTAAACTTCATCCAAACCCTAACTCTAACCTTAACCTAAACCTAACCCAATCTCTAACCTTAAAGCTAATTCTAACAATAATGCTAGTCCATCTGTAACCCTATACTGAACACTTACAATATCCTGAACCTAACCCTAAACTTAATCCTAACCGTAGACCTAACTCTAACCCTAAACCTAACTCTAACCTTGACCCTAAATAGAACACTAACTCTAAACCTCAACTTGGACCGAATCCTAAATCTCACCTTACACCTAACCCAAACCCTAAACCTAACCCTAACTCTAACTCTAACCCTAATCGTAACACTTACCGTAAGCCCTCACCTTAACTGTAAAACTAAGCATAACCCTCACCCTACCCCTAACAGTATCCCACAAAACCTAAACCTAATGCTATCCCTAACCCTAACCCTAACCTGAAATCCCTGAGCCCTAACGATAACCCTAACCCTAACCCAAACCCTAACCCCAACACCAAAGCCTAACCCAAACCTTAACCCTAACTCTAACACGAACCCGAAAGCTAATCAGAAACCTAACCCTAACCCTAAACCAAACCTAACCATGACCAGAATCACAACGCCTAACCGCAACCCTCATCCAAACGCTAACCCAAAACTACAGCTTTAACCCCTAACTCCTTACCATAACCATAATCCTAACCCTACCGAACCCTAACCCTAAACCTGGCCCTCGCCGCAACCACAACGCCTAACACAACCCTAACCCTAACCCTAACCGTAACACTAAACTTAACCCTAACCTGAAATCTAACACTAACCCTAAAACTAAACACAACCCCTAAACTTAACCCTGACCCTAAACATAACCTTAACACTAACCTGAAAACAAACCCAAACCTTAGCCATAACCCTAACCCTAACCGTCACCCTATCTTAAACTTCACCCTATCCCTAACCTGAAGCTAACCCTAACTTTAACCCTAACCCTACTCACAAACCTAACCCTAACCTTCACCTTGGCCCACCTGTAACCCTAAACCTAACCCTTCCGATAACTCTGTTCCTAACTCTCGCCCTAAACCTAATTCTAATCCTAACCCTGACCCTAACCCTAACCTAACCTTAACCCTAACATTAAGCCTACAATAAAATTGAACCTAACCCTAACACTAACCCTAACCGTAACACTTACCCAAAACCCTCACTTTAACTGTAAACATAACTCTAACTCTTACCCTAACCTAAACTTAACCCTAATTATAACTCAACCCTAAACCTAACTGAAACACTAATCCCTAACCCTAACCCTAAGCCGACCCTCACCGTTAAACAAAATTTCACCCTAACCATAACCCTAACCCTACCCTAACTTCATTCAAACCCTAACCCTAAGCAAAACTAACACTAAACCTAACCCTAACCCTAACCCTAAACCTAGACCTAACCCTAAACTTAACCCTGACCCTGACCTGAAACCTAACCCCGAACCCTAACCATCTTGCTTAAATAAACTTCACCCTAACCCTAACCCTAAAACTAAACGTAACACTAAATCTCCCCCTAACCCTGACCCCAACCATAAACATAACCCTAACCCTAAACTTAACCCTAACCCTGACCCTAACTCCAACTCTAACCCTAAAACTGACCCTACACACTCAGCTTCAATGGAAACCTAGCACTAACCCTCACCCTAACATCTAAACCTAACACCAACCCTTAACCTAACCCTGTCTTTAACCTTAACCTACCCCTAAACCTAATCATGACTTAACCCGAACACTTACCCTAAGCCTAACTCTAAACGTAACCATAACCCTAAACTTCATCCTAACCCTAACCCTAACAATAAACATAACCTTAAGACTAACCTGAAAACAAACCCAAACCTTAGCCATAGCCCTAACCCTAACCATCACCCTCTCTTGAACTTCACCCAATCCCTAACCTAAAGCTAACCCTAACTTTAACCTTAACCCTACCCATAAACCTAAACCTAACCTTAACATTGGCCCACCTGTAACCCTAAACCTAACCCTTACAATAACTCTGACCCTAACTCTCGCGCTAAACCGAATTCTAATCCTAACCCTGACCCTAACCCTAACCTAACCTTAACCCTAACTTTAAGCCTACAATAAAATTAAACCAAACCCTAACACTAACCCTAACCCTAACCGTAACACTCACCCAAAACCCTCACCTTAACTGTAAACATAACTCTAACTCTTACCCTAACCTAAACTTAACCCTAATTATAACTCAACCCTAAACCTAACCGAAACACTCACCCCTAACCCTAACCCTAAGGCGAACCCTCACCCTTAACCAAAATTTCACCCTAACCATAACCCTAAACCTACCCTAACTTCATTCAAACCCTAACCCTAAGTGAAACTAACACTAAACCTAACCCTAACCCTAAACCTAGACCTAACCCTAAACTTAACCCTGACCCTGACCTGAAACCTAACCCCTAACCCTAACCGTCTTGCTTAAATAAACTTCACCCTAACCCTAACCCTAAAACTAAACATAACACTAAATCACCCCTAACCCTGACCCCAACCATAAACCTAACCCTAACCCTAAACTTAACCCTAACCCTGACCCTAACTCCAACTCTAACCCTAAAACTGACCCTACACACTCAGCTTCAATGGAAACCTAGCACTAACCTTCACCCTAACATCTAAATCTAACACCAAGCTTTAACCTAACCCTGTCTTTAACCTTAACCTACCCCTAAACTTAAACATGACGTAACCCGAACACTTACCCTAAGCCTAACACTAAACCTAACCTAAACCCTAAACTTAATCCTAACCTTAGCCCTAACCCTAACCCCTAACGCTAACTCTAAGCTCAACCCTCACCCTTAACTTTAACTTCACCCTTACCCTAACCCTAAACCGAACACTTACCCTCACCCTAAACCTGATCCTACCATTCACCCAAACACCTACTCTAACACTAAGCCTAACCCTCACCCTAAACTTAACCCTCATCCTTAACCTAAACTTCACCCTAAACCTAAGCCTGACCCTAAGCCTAAAACTAAACCTAACCCTAAACTATCCCCTAACTCTAGCCTGACCCTAACTCTAACCCTAAACCTAACCGTAACACCCTAAAACGTCAGCTTAACGGTAAACCTCACACTAACCCTCACACGAACCCCTAAGCCTTTCCCTAATCCTAACCCTATCCCTCATCCTAACCCTAACCCTGACCTAAACCTAACCCTTACTCTAACCCTAAACTTAACCCTACCTTAACTCTACCATAACCTTAACCCTAACAATAACTGTAAACCTGACCCTAACCCTAACCCTAAACACTAGCACTAACTCTAACTCTAAGCCTAACCCTAACCTAGCCCTACCCTTTACCGTAAACCTAGCCTTAGCCCTACCCGAACCCTAACCCTATACCTAACCCTAACGCTAACCTTAACCCTACTCTAATATTTACCCTATCCCTGACTATTAACTGGAACTTGACCCTAACCCTAAGCCTAACTCTAACCATAACAATTGCCCTAAATCCTCACCTTAACTGTAAACCTAAGTCTAACCCTCACCCTAACCCTTAACCGTATCCTCAACCCTAAACCTAACGCTATGCCAAACTTTATCCCTAACCCTGACCCTAATACAAACAGTAACCCTAGTCTAACCCTAACCCTAATGTTAACCCTGACCTTAACCCTACCCTAACCATAAAACTAACCCTAACACCCTAAACCTAACGTCTAACACCATCTCTAATCCTAACCCTTATCATAACCCTCACCCTTAACCTTAACTTCACACTAACCCTAAACCTAAGCTAACGCTAACCCTAAACGTAACCCCTAACCCTAACCCGAACCCTAAACCTAACCTTAACACTAACCTGAACACAACTCTAGCCTTAACCATAAGAATAATCCGCAACCTATCCTAAACTTCATCCAAACCCTAACTCTAACCTTAACCTAAACCTAACCCAATCTCTAACCTTAAAGCTAATTCTAACAATAATGCTAGTCCATCTGTAACCCTATACTGAACACTTACAATATCCTGAACCTAACCCTAAACTTAATCCTAACCGTAGACCTAACTCTAACCCTAAACGTAACTCTAACCTTGACCCTAAATAGAACACTAACTCTAAACCTCAACTTGGACCGAATCCTAAATCTCACCTTACACCTAACCCAAACCCTAAACCTAACCCTAACTCTAACTCTAACCCTAATCGTAACACTTACCGTAAGCCCTCACCTTAACTGTAAAACTAAGCATAACCCTCACCCTACCCCTAACAGTATCCCACAAAACCTAAACCTAATGCTATCCCTAACCCTAACCTGAAATCCCTGAGCCCTAACGATAACCCTAACCCTAACCCAAACCCTAACCCCAACACCAAAGCCTAACCCAAACCTTAACCCTAACTCTAACACGAACCCGAAAGCTAATCAGAAACCTAACCCTAACCCTAAACCAAACCTAACCATGACCAGAATCACAACGCCTAACCGCAACCCTCATCCAAACGCTAACCCAAAACTACAGCTTTAACCCCTAACTCCTTACCATAACCATAATCCTAACCCTACCGAACCCTAACCCTAAACCTGGCCCTCGCCGCAACCACAACGCCTAACACAACCCTAACCCTAACCCTAACCGTAACACTAAACTTAACCCTAACCTGAAATCTAACACTAACCCTAAAACTAAACACAACCCCTAAACTTAACCCTGACCCTAAACATAACCTTAACACTAACCTGAAAACAAACCCAAACCTTAGCCATAACCCTAACCCTAACCGTCACCCTATCTTAAACTTCACCCTATCCCTAACCTGAAGCTAACCCTAACTTTAACCCTAACCCTACTCACAAACCTAACCCTAACCTTCACCTTGGCCCACCTGTAACCCTAAACCTAACCCTTACGATAACTCTGTTCCTAACTCTCGCCCTAAACCTAATTCTAATCCTAACCCTGACCCTAACCCTAACCTAACCTTAACCCTAACATTAAACCTACAATAAAATGGAACCTAACCCTAACACTAACCCTAACCGTAACACTTACCCAAAACCCTCACTTTAACTGTAAACATAACTCTAACTCTTACCCTAACCTAAACTTAACCCTAATTATAACTCAACCCTAAACCTAACTGAAACACTAATCCCTAACCCTAACCCTAAGCCGACCCTCACCGTTAAACAAAATTTCACCCTAACCATAACCCTAACCCTACCCTAACTTCATTCAAACCCTAACCCTAAGCAAAACTAACACTAAACCTAACCCTAACCCTAACCCTAAACCTAGACCTAACCCTAAACTTAACCCTGACCCTGACCTGAAACCTAACCCCGAACCCTAACCGTCTTGCTTAAATAAACTTCACCCTAACCCTAACCCTAAAACTAAACGTAACACTAAATCTCCCCCTAACCCTGACCCCAACCATAAACATAACCCTAACCCTAAACTTAACCCTAACCCTGACCCTAACTCCAACTCTAACCCTAAAACTGACCCTACACACTCAGCTTCAATGGAAACCTAGCACTAACCCTCACCCTAACATCTAAACCTAACACCAACCCTTAACCTAACCCTGTCTTTAACCTTAACCTACCCCTAAACCTAATCATGACTTAACCCGAACACTTACCCTAAGCCTAACTCTAAACGTAACCTTAACCCTAAACTTCATCCTAACCCTAACCCTAACAATAAACATAACCTTAAGACTAACCTGAAAACAAACCCAAACCTTAGCCATAGCCCTAACCCTAACCATCACCCTCTCTTGAACTTCACCCAATCCCTAACCTAAAGCTAACCCTAACTTTAACCTTAACCCTACCCATAAACCTAAACCTAACCTTAACATTGGCCCACCTGTAACCCTAAACCTAACCCTTACAATAACTCTGACCCTAACTCTCGCGCTAAACCGAATTCTAATCCTAACCCTGACCCTAACCCTAACCTAACCTTAACCCTAACTTTAAGCCTACAATAAAATTAAACCAAACCCTAACACTAACCCTAACCCTAACCGTAACACTCACCCAAAACCCTCACCTTAACTGTAAACATAACTCTAACTCTTACCCTAACCTAAACTTAACCCTAATTATAACTCAACCCTAAACCTAACCGAAACACTCACCCCTAACCCTAACCCTAAGGCGAACCCTCACCCTTAACCAAAATTTCACCCTAACCATAACCCTAAACCTACCCTAACTTCATTCAAACCCTAACCCTAAGTGAAACTAACACTAAACCTAACCCTAACCCTAAACCTAGACCTAACCCTAAACTTAACCCTGACCCTGACCTGAAACCTAACCCCTAACCCTAACCGTCTTGCTTAAATAAACTTCACCCTAACCCTAACCCTAAAACTAAACATAACACTAAATCACCCCTAACCCTGACCCCAACCATAAACCTAACCCTAACCCTAAATTTAACCCTAACCCTGACCCTAACTCCAACTCTAACCCTAAAACTGACCCTACACACTCAGCTTCAATGGAAACCTAGCACTAACCTTCACCCTAACATCTAAATCTAACACCAAGCTTTAACCTAACCCTGTCTTTAACCTTAACCTACCCCTAAACTTAAACATGACGTAACCCGAACACTTACCCTAAGCCTAACACTAAACCTAACCTAAACCCTAAACTTAATCCTAACCTTAGCCCTAACCCTAACCCCTAACGCTAACTCTAAGCTCAACCCTCACCCTTAACTTTAACTTCACCCTTACCCTAACCCTAAACCGAACACTTACCCTCACCCTAAACCTGATCCTACCATTCACCCAAACACCTACTCTAACACTAAGCCTAACCCTCACCCTAAACTTAACCCTCATCCTTAACCTAAACTTCACCCTAAACCTAAGCCTGACCCTAAGCCTAAAACTAAACCTAACCCTAAACTATCCCCTAACTCTAGCCTGACCCTAACTCTAACCCTAAACCTAACCGTAACACCCTAAAACGTCAGCTTAACGCTAAACCTCACACTAACCCTCACACGAACCCCTAAGCCTTTCCCTAATCCTAACCCTATCCCTCATCCTAACCGTAACCCTGACCTAAACGTAACCCTTACTCTAACCCTAAACTTAACCCTACCTTAACTCTACCATAACCTTAACCCTAACAATAACTCTAAACCTGACCCTAACCCTAACCCTAAACACTAGCACTAACTCTAACTCTAAGCCTAACCCTAACCTAGCCCTACCCTTTACCGTAAACCTAGCCTTAGCCCTACCCGAACCCTAACCCTATACCTAACCCTAACGCTAACCTTAACCCTACTCTAATATTTACCCTATCCCTGACTATTAACTGGAACTTGACCCTAACCCTAAGCCTAACTCTAACTCTAGCCCTAACCATAACAATTGCCCTAAATCCTCACCTTAACTGTAAACCTAAGTCTAACCCTCACCCTAACCCTTAACCGTATCCTCAACCCTAAACCTAACGCTATGCCAAACTTTATCCCTAACCCTGACCCTAATACAAACAGTAACCCTAGTCTAACCCTAACCCTAATGTTAACCCTGACCTTAACCCTACCCTAACCATAAAACTAACCCTAACACCCTAAACCTAACGTCTAACACCATCTCTAATCCTAACCCTTATCATAACCCTCACCCTTAACCTTAACTTCACACTAACCCTAAACCTAAGCTAACGCTAACCCTAAACGTAACCCCTAACCCTAACCCGAACCCTAAACCTAACCTTAACACTAACCTGAACACAACTCTAGCCTTAACCATAAGAATAATCCGCAACCTATCCTAAACTTCATCCAAACCCTAACTCTAACCTTAACCTAAACCTAACCCAATCTCTAACCTTAAAGCTAATTCTAACAATAATGCTAGTCCATCTGTAACCCTATACTGAACACTTACAATATCCTGAACCTAACCCTAAACTTAATCCTAACCGTAGACCTAACTCTAACCCTAAACCTAACTCTAACCTTGACCCTAAATAGAACACTAACTCTAAACCTCAACTTGGACCGAATCCTAAATCTCACCTTACACCTAACCCAAACCCTAAACCTAACCCTAACTCTAACTCTAACCCTAATCGTAACACTTACCGTAAGCCCTCACCTTAACTGTAAAACTAAGCATAACCCTCACCCTACCCCTAACAGTATCCCACAAAACCTAAACCTAATGCTATCCCTAACCCTAACCCTAACCTGAAATCCCTGAGCCCTAACGATAACCCTAACCCTAACCCAAACCCTAACCCCAACACCAAAGCCTAACCCAAACCTTAACCCTAACTCTAACACGAACCCGAAAGCTAATCAGAAACCTAACCCTAACCCTAAACCAAACCTAACCATGACCAGAATCACAACGCCTAACCGCAACCCTCATCCAAACGCTAACCCAAAACTACAGCTTTAACCCCTAACTCCTTACCATAACCATAATCCTAACCCTACCGAACCCTAACCCTAAACCTGGCCCTCGCCGCAACCACAACGCCTAACACAACCCTAACCCTAACCCTAACCGTAACACTAAACTTAACCCTAACCTAAAATCTAACACTAACCCTAAAACTAAACACAACCCCTAAACTTAACCCTAACCCTAAACATAACCTTAACACTAACCTGAAAACAAACCCAAACCTTAGCCATAACCCTAACCCTAACCGTCACCCTATCTTAAACTTCACCCTATCCCTAACCTGAAGCTAACGCTAACTTTAACCCTAACCCTACTCACAAACCTAACCCTAACCTTCACCTTGGCCCACCTGTAACCCTAAACCTAACCCTTATGATAACTCTGTTCCTAACTCTCGCCCTAAACCTAATTCTAATCCTAACCCTGACCCTAACCCTAACCTAACCTTAACCCTAACATTAAACCTACAATAAAATGGAACCTAACCCTAACACTAACCCTAACCGTAACACTTACCCAAAACCCTCACTTTAACTGTAAACATAACTCTAACTCTTACCCTAACCTAAACTTAACCCTAATTATAACTCAACCCTAAACCTAACTGAAACACTAATCCCTAACCCTAACCCTAAGCCGACCCTCACCGTTAAACAAAATTTCACCCTAACCATAACCCTAACCCTACCCTAACTTCATTCAAACCCTAACCCTAAGCAAAACTAACACTAAACCTAACCCTAACCCTAACCCTAAACCTAGACCTAACCCTAAACTTAACCCTGACCCTGACCTGAAACCTAACCCCGAACCCTAACCGTCTTGCTTAAATAAACTTCACCCTAACCCTAACCCTAAAACTAAACGTAACACTAAATCTCCCCCTAACCCTGACCCCAACCATAAACATAACCCTAACCCTAAACTTAACCCTAACCCTGACCCTAACTCCAACTCTAACCCTAAAACTGACCCTACACACTCAGCTTCAATGGAAACCTAGCACTAACCCTCACCCTAACATCTAAACCTAACACCAACCCTTAACCTAACCCTGTCTTTAACCTTAACCTACCCCTAAACCTAATCATGACTTAACCCGAACACTTACCCTAAGCCTAACTCTAAACGTAACCTTAACCCTAAACTTCATCCTAACCCTAACCCTAACAATAAACATAACCTTAAGACTAACCTGAAAACAAACCCAAACCTTAGCCATAGCCCTAACCCTAACCATCACCCTCTCTTGAACTTCACCCAATCCCTAACCTAAAGCTAACCCTAACTTTAACCTTAACCCTACCCATAAACCTAAACCTAACCTTAACATTGGCCCACCTGTAACCCTAAACCTAACCCTTACAATAACTCTGACCCTAACTCTCGCGCTAAACCGAATTCTAATCCTAACCCTGACCCTAACCCTAACCTAACCTTAACCCTAACTTTAAGCCTACAATAAAATTAAACCAAACCCTAACACTAACCCTAACCCTAACCGTAACACTCACCCAAAACCCTCACCTTAACTGTAAACATAACTCTAACTCTTACCCTAACCTAAACTTAACCCTAATTATAACTCAACCCTAAACCTAACCGAAACACTCACCCCTAACCCTAACCCTAAGGCGAACCCTCACCCTTAACCAAAATTTCACCCTAACCATAACCCTAAACCTACCCTAACTTCATTCAAACCCTAACCCTAAGTGAAACTAACACTAAACCTAACCCTAACCCTAAACCTAGACCTAACCCTAAACTTAACCCTGACCCTGACCTGAAACCTAACCCCTAACCCTAACCGTCTTGCTTAAATAAACTTCACCCTAACCCTAACCCTAAAACTAAACATAACACTAAATCACCCCTAACCCTGACCCCAACCATAAACCTAACCCTAACCCTAAATTTAACCCTAACCCTGACCCTAACTCCAACTCTAACCCTAAAACTGACCCTACACACTCAGCTTCAATGGAAACCTAGCACTAACCTTCACCCTAACATCTAAATCTAACACCAAGCTTTAACCTAACCCTGTCTTTAACCTTAACCTACCCCTAAACTTAAACATGACGTAACCCGAACACTTACCCTAAGCCTAACACTAAACCTAACCTAAACCCTAAACTTAATCCTAACCTTAGCCCTAACCCTAACCCCTAACGCTAACTCTAAGCTCAACCCTCACCCTTAACTTTAACTTCACCCTTACCCTAACCCTAAACCGAACACTTACCCTCACCCTAAACCTGATCCTACCATTCACCCAAACACCTACTCTAACACTAAGCCTAACCCTCACCCTAAACTTAACCCTCATCCTTAACCTAAACTTCACCCTAAACCTAAGCCTGACCCTAAGCCTAAAACTAAACCTAACCCTAAACTATCCCCTAACTCTAGCCTGACCCTAACTCTAACCCTAAACCTAACCGTAACACCCTAAAACGTCAGCTTAACGCTAAACCTCACACTAACCCTCACACGAACCCCTAAGCCTTTCCCTAATCCTAACCCTATCCCTCATCCTAACCGTAACCCTGACCTAAACGTAACCCTTACTCTAACCCTAAACTTAACCCTACCTTAACTCTACCATAACCTTAACCCTAACAATAACTCTAAACCTGACCCTAACCCTAACCCTAAACACTAGCACTAACTCTAACTCTAAGCCTAACCCTAACCTAGCCCTACCCTTTACCGTAAACCTAGCCTTAGCCCTACCCGAACCCTAACCCTATACCTAACCCTAACGCTAACCTTAACCCTACTCTAATATTTACCCTATCCCTGACTATTAACTGGAACTTGACCCTAACCCTAAGCCTAACTCTAACTCTAGCCCTAACCATAACAATTGCCCTAAATCCTCACCTTAACTGTAAACCTAAGTCTAACCCTCACCCTAACCCTTAACCGTATCCTCAACCCTAAACCTAACGCTATGCCAAACTTTATCCCTAACCCTGACCCTAATACAAACAGTAACCCTAGTCTAACCCTAACCCTAATGTTAACCCTGACCTTAACCCTACCCTAACCATAAAACTAACCCTAACACCCTAAACCTAACGTCTAACACCATCTCTAATCCTAACCCTTATCATAACCCTCACCCTTAACCTTAACTTCACACTAACCCTAAACCTAAGCTAACGCTAACCCTAAACGTAACCCCTAACCCTAACCCGAACCCTAAACCTAACCTTAACACTAACCTGAACACAACTCTAGCCTTAACCATAAGAATAATCCGCAACCTATCCTAAACTTCATCCAAACCCTAACTCTAACCTTAACCTAAACCTAACCCAATCTCTAACCTTAAAGCTAATTCTAACAATAATGCTAGTCCATCTGTAACCCTATACTGAACACTTACAATATCCTGAACCTAACCCTAAACTTAATCCTAACCGTAGACCTAACTCTAACCCTAAACCTAACTCTAACCTTGACCCTAAATAGAACACTAACTCTAAACCTCAACTTGGACCGAATCCTAAATCTCACCTTACACCTAACCCAAACCCTAAACCTAACCCTAACTCTAACTCTAACCCTAATCGTAACACTTACCGTAAGCCCTCACCTTAACTGTAAAACTAAGCATAACCCTCACCCTACCCCTAACAGTATCCCACAAAACCTAAACCTAATGCTATCCCTAACCCTAACCCTAACCTGAAATCCCTGAGCCCTAACGATAACCCTAACCCTAACCCAAACCCTAACCCCAACACCAAAGCCTAACCCAAACCTTAACCCTAACTCTAACACGAACCCGAAAGCTAATCAGAAACCTAACCCTAACCCTAAACCAAACCTAACCATGACCAGAATCACAACGCCTAACCGCAACCCTCATCCAAACGCTAACCCAAAACTACAGCTTTAACCCCTAACTCCTTACCATAACCATAATCCTAACCCTACCGAACCCTAACCCTAAACCTGGCCCTCGCCGCAACCACAACGCCTAACACAACCCTAACCCTAACCCTAACCGTAACACTAAACTTAACCCTAACCTAAAATCTAACACTAACCCTAAAACTAAACACAACCCCTAAACTTAACCCTAACCCTAAACATAACCTTAACACTAACCTGAAAACAAACCCAAACCTTAGCCATAACCCTAACCCTAACCGTCACCCTATCTTAAACTTCACCCTATCCCTAACCTGAAGCTAACGCTAACTTTAACCCTAACCCTACTCACAAACCTAACCCTAACCTTCACCTTGGCCCACCTGTAACCCTAAACCTAACCCTTACGATAACTCTGTTCCTAACTCTCGCCCTAAACCTAATTCTAATCCTAACCCTGACCCTAACCCTAACCTAACCTTAACCCTAACATTAAACCTACAATAAAATGGAACCTAACCCTAACACTAACCCTAACCGTAACACTTACCCAAAACCCTCACTTTAACTGTAAACATAACTCTAACTCTTACCCTAACCTAAACTTAACCCTAATTATAACTCAACCCTAAACCTAACTGAAACACTAATCCCTAACCCTAACCCTAAGCCGACCCTCACCGTTAAACAAAATTTCACCCTAACCATAACCCTAACCCTACCCTAACTTCATTCAAACCCTAACCCTAAGCAAAACTAACACTAAACCTAACCCTAACCCTAACCCTAAACCTAGACCTAACCCTAAACTTAACCCTGACCCTGACCTGAAACCTAACCCTGAACCCTAACCGTCTTGCTTAAATAAACTTCACCCTAACCCTAACCCTAAAACTAAACGTAACACTAAATCTCCCCCTAACCCTGACCCCAACCATAAACATAACCCTAACCCTAAACTTAACCCTAACCCTGACCCTAACTCCAACTCTAACCCTAAAACTGACCCTACACACTCAGCTTCAATGGAAACCTAGCACTAACCCTCACCCTAACATCTAAACCTAACACCAACCCTTAACCTAACCCTGTCTTTAACCTTAACCTACCCCTAAACCTAATCATGACTTAACCTGAACACTTACCCTAAGCCTAACTCTAAACGTAACCTTAACCCTAAACTTCATCCTAACCCTAACCCTAACAATAAACATAACCTTAAGACTAACCTGAAAACAAACCCAAACCTTAGCCATAACCCTAACCCTAACCACCACCCTATCTTAAACTTCACCCAATCCCTAAACTAAAGCTAACCCTAACTTTAACCTTAACCCTACCTATAAACCTAAACCTAACCTTAACATTGGCCCACCTGTAACCCTAAACCTAACCCTTACAATAACTCTGACCCTAACTCTCGCGCTAAACCGAATTCTAATCCTAACCCTGACCCTAACCCTAACCTAACCTTAACCCTAGCTTTAAGCCTACAATAAAATTAAACCAAACCCTAACACTAACCCTAACCCTAACCGTAACACTCACCCAAAACCCTCACCTTAACTGTAAACATAACTCTAACTCTTACCCTAACCTAAACTTAACCCTAATTATAACTCAACCCTAAACCTAACCGAAACACTCACCCCTAACCCTAACCCTAAGGCGAACCCTCACCCTTAACCAAAATTTCACCCTAACCATAACCCTAAACCTACCCTAACTTCATTCAAACCCTAACCCTAAGTGAAACTAACACTAAACCTAACCCTAACCCTAAACCTAGACCTAACCCTAAACTTAACCCTGACCCTGACCTGAAACCTAACCCCTAACCCTAACCGTCTTGCTTAAATAAACTTCACCCTAACCCTAACCCTAAAACTAAACATAACACTAAATCACCCCTAACCCTGACCCCAACCATAAACCTAACCCTAACCCTAAATTTAACCCTAACCCTGACCCTAACTCCAACTCTAACCCTAAAACTGACCCTACACACTCAGCTTCAATGGAAACCTAGCACTAACCTTCACCCTAACATCTAAATCTAACACCAAGCTTTAACCTAACCCTGTCTTTAACCTTAACCTACCCCTAAACTTAAACATGACGTAACCCGAACACTTACCCTAAGCCTAACACTAAACCTAACCTAAACCCTAAACTTAATCCTAACCTTAGCCCTAACCCTAACCCCTAACGCTAACTCTAAGCTCAACCCTCACCCTTAACTTTAACTTCACCCTTACCCTAACCCTAAACCGAACACTTACCCTCACCCTAAACCTGATCCTACCATTCACCCAAACACCTACTCTAACACTAAGCCTAACCCTCACCCTAAACTTAACCCTCATCCTTAACCTAAACTTCACCCTAAACCTAAGCCTGACCCTAAGCCTAAAACTAAACCTAACCCTAAACTATCCCCTAACTCTAGCCTGACCCTAACTCTAACCCTAAACCTAACCGTAACACCCTAAAACGTCAGCTTAACGCTAAACCTAACACTAACCCTCACACGAACCCCTAAGCCTTTCCCTAATCCTAACCCTATCCCTTATCCTAAGCCTAACCCTGACCTAAACCTAACCCTTACTCTAACCCTAAACTTAACCCTACCTTAACTCTACCATAACCTTAACCCTAACAATAACTCTAAACCTGACCCTAACCCTAACCCTAAACACTAGCACTAACTCTAACTCTAAGCCTAACCCTAACCTAGCCCTACCCTTTACCGTAAACCTAGCCTTAGCCCTACCCGAACCCTAACCCTATACCTAACCCGAACGCTAACCTTAACCCTACTCTAATATTTACCCTATCCCTGACTATTAACTGGAACTTGACCCTAACCCTAAGCCTAACTCTAACTCTAGCCCTAACCATAACAATTGCCCTAAATCCTCACCTTAACTGTAAACCTAAGTCTAACCCTCACCCTAACCCTTAACCGTATCCTCAACCCTAAACCTAACGCTATGCCAAACTTTATCCCTAACCCTGACCCTAATACAAACAGTAACCCTAGTCTAACCCTAACCCTAATGTTAACCCTGACCTTAACCCTACCCTAACCATAAAACTAACCCTAACACCCTAAACCTAACGTCTAACACCATCTCTAATCCTAACCCTTATCATAACCCTCACCCTTAACCTTAACTTCACACTAACCCTAAACCTAAGCTAACGCTAACCCTAAACGTAACCCCTAACCCTAACCCGAACCCTAAACCTAACCTTAACACTAACCTGAACACAACTCTAGCCTTAACCATAAGAATAATCCGCAACCTATCCTAAACTTCATCCAAACCCTAACTCTAACCTTAACCTAAACCTAACCCAATCTCTAACCTTAAAGCTAATTCTAACAATAATGCTAGTCCATCTGTAACCCTATACTGAACACTTACAATATCCTGAACCTAACCCTAAACTTAATCCTAACCGTAGACCTAACTCTAACCCTAAACCTAACTCTAACCTTGATCCTAAATAGAACACTAACTCTAAACCTCAACTTGGACCGAATCCTAAATCTCACCTTACACCTAACCCAAACCCTAAACCTAACCCTAACTCTAACTCTAACCCTAATCGTAACACTTACCGTAAGCCCTCACCTTAACTGTAAAACTAACCATAACCCTCACCCTACCCCTAACAGTATCCCACAAAACCTAAACCTAATGCTATCCCTAACCCTAACCCTAACCTGAAATCCCTGAGCCCTAACGATAACCCTAACCCTAACCCAAACCCTAACCCCAACACCAAAGCCTAACCCAAACCTTAACCCTAACTCTAACACGAACCCGAAAGCTAATCAGAAACCTAACCCTAACCCTAAACCAAACCTAACCATGACCAGAATCACAGCGCCTAACCGCAACCCTCATCCAAACGCTAACCCAAAACTACAGCTTTAACCCCTAACTCCTTACCATAACCATAATCCTAACCCTACCGAACCCTAACCCTAAACCTGGCCCTCGCCGCAACCACAACGCCTAACACAACCCTAACCCTAACCCTAACCGTAACACTAAACTTAACCCTAACCTAAAATCTAACACTAACCCTAAAACTAAACACAACCCCTAAACTTAACCCTAACCCTAAACATAACCTTAACACTAACCTGAAAACAAACCCAAACCTTAGCCATAACCCTAACCCTAACCGTCACCCTATCTTAAACTTCACCCTATCCCTAACCTGAAGCTAACCCTAACTTTAACCCTAACCCTACTCACAAACCTAACCCTAACCTTCACCTTGGCCCACCTGTAACCCTAAACCTAACCCTTACGATAACTCTGTTCCTAACTCTCGCCCTAAACCTAATTCTAATCCTAACCCTGACCCTAACCCTAACCTAACCTTAACCCTAACATTAAACCTACAATAAAATGGAACCTAACCCTAACACTAACCCTAACCGTAACACTTACCCAAAACCCTCACTTTAACTGTAAACATAACTCTAACTCTTACCCTAACCTAAACTTAACCCTAATTATAACTCAACCCTAAACCTAACTGAAACACTAATCCCTAACCCTAACCCTAAGCCGACCCTCACCGTTAAACAAAATTTCACCCTAACCATAACCCTAACCCTACCCTAACTTCATTCAAACCCTAACCCTAAGCAAAACTAACACTAAACCTAACCCTAACCCTAACCCTAAACCTAGACCTAACCCTAAACTTAACCCTGACCCTGACCTGAAACCTAACCCCGAACCCTAACCGTCTTGCTTAAATAAACTTCACCCTAACCCTAACCCTAAAACTAAACGTAACACTAAATCTCCCCCTAACCCTGACCCCAACCATAAACATAACCCTAACCCTAAACTTAACCCTAACCCTGACCCTAACTCCAACTCTAACCCTAAAACTGACCCTACACACTCAGCTTCAATGGAAACCTAGCACTAACCCTCACCCTAACATCTAAACCTAACACCAACCCTTAACCTAACCCTGTCTTTAACCTTAACCTACCCCTAAACCTAATCATGACTTAACCCGAACACTTACCCTAAGCCTAACTCTAAACGTAACCTTAACCCTAAACTTCATCCTAACCCTAACCCTAACAATAAACATAACCTTAAGACTAACCTGAAAACAAACCCAAACCTTAGCCATAGCCCTAACCCTAACCATCACCCTCTCTTGAACTTCACCCAATCCCTAACCTAAAGCTAACCCTAACTTTAACCTTAACCCTACCCATAAACCTAAACCTAACCTTAACATTGGCCCACCTGTAACCCTAAACCTAACCCTTACAATAACTCTGACCCTAACTCTCGCGCTAAACCGAATTCTAATCCTAACCCTGACCCTAACCCTAACCTAACCTTAACCCTAACTTTAAGCCTACAATAAAATTAAACCAAACCCTAACACTAACCCTAACCCTAACCGTAACACTCACCCAAAACCCTCACCTTAACTGTAAACATAACTCTAACTCTTACCCTAACCTAAACTTAACCCTAATTATAACTCAACCCTAAACCTAACCGAAACACTCACCCCTAACCCTAACCCTAAGGCGAACCCTCACCCTTAACCAAAATTTCACCCTAACCATAACCCTAAACCTACCCTAACTTCATTCAAACCCTAACCCTAAGTGAAACTAACACTAAACCTAACCCTAACCCTAAACCTAGACCTAACCCTAAACTTAACCCTGACCCTGACCTGAAACCTAACCCCTAACCCTAACCGTCTTGCTTAAATAAACTTCACCCTAACCCTAACCCTAAAACTAAACATAACACTAAATCACCCCTAACCCTGACCCCAACCATAAACCTAACCCTAACCCTAAATTTAACCCTAACCCTGACCCTAACTCCAACTCTAACCCTAAAACTGACCCTACACACTCAGCTTCAATGGAAACCTAGCACTAACCTTCACCCTAACATCTAAATCTAACACCAAGCTTTAACCTAACCCTGTCTTTAACCTTAACCTACCCCTAAACTTAAACATGACGTAACCCGAACACTTACCCTAAGCCTAACACTAAACCTAACCTAAACCCTAAACTTAATCCTAACCTTAGCCCTAACCCTAACCCCTAACGCTAACTCTAAGCTCAACCCTCACCCTTAACTTTAACTTCACCCTTACCCTAACCCTAAACCGAACACTTACCCTCACCCTAAACCTGATCCTACCATTCACCCAAACACCTACTCTAACACTAAGCCTAACCCTCACCCTAAACTTAACCCTCATCCTTAACCTAAACTTCACCCTAAACCTAAGCCTGACCCTAAGCCTAAAACTAAACCTAACCCTAAACTATCCCCTAACTCTAGCCTGACCCTAACTCTAACCCTAAACCTAACCGTAACACCCTAAAACGTCAGCTTAACGCTAAACCTCACACTAACCCTCACACGAACCCCTAAGCCTTTCCCTAATCCTAACCCTATCCCTCATCCTAACCGTAACCCTGACCTAAACGTAACCCTTACTCTAACCCTAAACTTAACCCTACCTTAACTCTACCATAACCTTAACCCTAACAATAACTCTAAACCTGACCCTAACCCTAACCCTAAACACTAGCACTAACTCTAACTCTAAGCCTAACCCTAACCTAGCCCTACCCTTTACCGTAAACCTAGCCTTAGCCCTACCCGAACCCTAACCCTATACCTAACCCTAACGCTAACCTTAACCCTACTCTAATATTTACCCTATCCCTGACTATTAACTGGAACTTGACCCTAACCCTAAGCCTAACTCTAACTCTAGCCCTAACCATAACAATTGCCCTAAATCCTCACCTTAACTGTAAACCTAAGTCTAACCCTCACCCTAACCCTTAACCGTATCCTCAACCCTAAACCTAACGCTATGCCAAACTTTATCCCTAACCCTGACCCTAATACAAACAGTAACCCTAGTCTAACCCTAACCCTAATGTTAACCCTGACCTTAACCCTACCCTAACCATAAAACTAACCCTAACACCCTAAACCTAACGTCTAACACCATCTCTAATCCTAACCCTTATCATAACCCTCACCCTTAACCTTAACTTCACACTAACCCTAAACCTAAGCTAACGCTAACCCTAAACGTAACCCCTAACCCTAACCCGAACCCTAAACCTAACCTTAACACTAACCTGAACACAACTCTAGCCTTAACCATAAGAATAATCCGCAACCTATCCTAAACTTCATCCAAACCCTAACTCTAACCTTAACCTAAACCTAACCCAATCTCTAACCTTAAAGCTAATTCTAACAATAATGCTAGTCCATCTGTAACCCTATACTGAACACTTACAATATCCTGAACCTAACCCTAAACTTAATCCTAACCGTAGACCTAACTCTAACCCTAAACCTAACTCTAACCTTGACCCTAAATAGAACACTAACTCTAAACCTCAACTTGGACCGAATCCTAAATCTCACCTTACACCTAACCCAAACCCTAAACCTAACCCTAACTCTAACTCTAACCCTAATCGTAACACTTACCGTAAGCCCTCACCTTAACTGTAAAACTAAGCATAACCCTCACCCTACCCCTAACAGTATCCCACAAAACCTAAACCTAATGCTATCCCTAACCCTAACCCTAACCTGAAATCCCTGAGCCCTAACGATAACCCTAACCCTAACCCAAACCCTAACCCCAACACCAAAGCCTAACCCAAACCTTAACCCTAACTCTAACACGAACCCGAAAGCTAATCAGAAACCTAACCCTAACCCTAAACCAAACCTAACCATGACCAGAATCACAACGCCTAACCGCAACCCTCATCCAAACGCTAACCCAAAACTACAGCTTTAACCCCTAACTCCTTACCATAACCATAATCCTAACCCTACCGAACCCTAACCCTAAACCTGGCCCTCGCCGCAACCACAACGCCTAACACAACCCTAACCCTAACCCTAACCGTAACACTAAACTTAACCCTAACCTAAAATCTAACACTAACCCTAAAACTAAACACAACCCCTAAACTTAACCCTAACCCTAAACATAACCTTAACACTAACCTGAAAACAAACCCAAACCTTAGCCATAACCCTAACCCTAACCGTCACCCTATCTTAAACTTCACCCTATCCCTAACCTGAAGCTAACGCTAACTTTAACCCTAACCCTACTCACAAACCTAACCCTAACCTTCACCTTGGCCCACCTGTAACCCTAAACCTAACCCTTATGATAACTCTGTTCCTAACTCTCGCCCTAAACCTAATTCTAATCCTAACCCTGACCCTAACCCTAACCTAACCTTAACCCTAACATTAAACCTACAATAAAATGGAACCTAACCCTAACACTAACCCTAACCGTAACACTTACCCAAAACCCTCACTTTAACTGTAAACATAACTCTAACTCTTACCCTAACCTAAACTTAACCCTAATTATAACTCAACCCTAAACCTAACTGAAACACTAATCCCTAACCCTAACCCTAAGCCGACCCTCACCGTTAAACAAAATTTCACCCTAACCATAACCCTAACCCTACCCTAACTTCATTCAAACCCTAACCCTAAGCAAAACTAACACTAAACCTAACCCTAACCCTAACCCTAAACCTAGACCTAACCCTAAACTTAACCCTGACCCTGACCTGAAACCTAACCCTGAACCCTAACCGTCTTGCTTAAATAAACTTCACCCTAACCCTAACCCTAAAACTAAACGTAACACTAAATCTCCCCCTAACCCTGACCCCAACCATAAACATAACCCTAACCCTAAACTTAACCCTAACCCTGACCCTAACTCCAACTCTAACCCTAAAACTGACCCTACACACTCAGCTTCAATGGAAACCTAGCACTAACCCTCACCCTAACATCTAAACCTAACACCAACCCTTAACCTAACCCTGTCTTTAACCTTAACCTACCCCTAAACCTAATCATGACTTAACCTGAACACTTACCCTAAGCCTAACTCTAAACGTAACCTTAACCCTAAACTTCATCCTAACCCTAACCCTAACAATAAACATAACCTTAAGACTAACCTGAAAACAAACCCAAACCTTAGCCATAACCCTAACCCTAACCACCACCCTATCTTAAACTTCACCCAATCCCTAAACTAAAGCTAACCCTAACTTTAACCTTAACCCTACCTATAAACCTAAACCTAACCTTAACATTGGCCCACCTGTAACCCTAAACCTAACCCTTACAATAACTCTGACCCTAACTCTCGCGCTAAACCGAATTCTAATCCTAACCCTGACCCTAACCCTAACCTAACCTTAACCCTAGCTTTAAGCCTACAATAAAATTAAACCAAACCCTAACACTAACCCTAACCCTAACCGTAACACTCACCCAAAACCCTCACCTTAACTGTAAACATAACTCTAACTCTTACCCTAACCTAAACTTAACCCTAATTATAACTCAACCCTAAACCTAACCGAAACACTCACCCCTAACCCTAACCCTAAGGCGAACCCTCACCCTTAACCAAAATTTCACCCTAACCATAACCCTAAACCTACCCTAACTTCATTCAAACCCTAACCCTAAGTGAAACTAACACTAAACCTAACCCTAACCCTAAACCTAGACCTAACCCTAAACTTAACCCTGACCCTGACCTGAAACCTAACCCCTAACCCTAACCGTCTTGCTTAAATAAACTTCACCCTAACCCTAACCCTAAAACTAAACATAACACTAAATCACCCCTAACCCTGACCCCAACCATAAACCTAACCCTAACCCTAAATTTAACCCTAACCCTGACCCTAACTCCAACTCTAACCCTAAAACTGACCCTACACACTCAGCTTCAATGGAAACCTAGCACTAACCTTCACCCTAACATCTAAATCTAACACCAAGCTTTAACCTAACCCTGTCTTTAACCTTAACCTACCCCTAAACTTAAACATGACGTAACCCGAACACTTACCCTAAGCCTAACACTAAACCTAACCTAAACCCTAAACTTAATCCTAACCTTAGCCCTAACCCTAACCCCTAACGCTAACTCTAAGCTCAACCCTCACCCTTAACTTTAACTTCACCCTTACCCTAACCCTAAACCGAACACTTACCCTCACCCTAAACCTGATCCTACCATTCACCCAAACACCTACTCTAACACTAAGCCTAACCCTCACCCTAAACTTAACCCTCATCCTTAACCTAAACTTCACCCTAAACCTAAGCCTGACCCTAAGCCTAAAACTAAACCTAACCCTAAACTATCCCCTAACTCTAGCCTGACCCTAACTCTAACCCTAAACCTAACCGTAACACCCTAAAACGTCAGCTTAACGCTAAACCTAACACTAACCCTCACACGAACCCCTAAGCCTTTCCCTAATCCTAACCCTATCCCTTATCCTAAGCCTAACCCTGACCTAAACCTAACCCTTACTCTAACCCTAAACTTAACCCTACCTTAACTCTACCATAACCTTAACCCTAACAATAACTCTAAACCTGACCCTAACCCTAACCCTAAACACTAGCACTAACTCTAACTCTAAGCCTAACCCTAACCTAGCCCTACCCTTTACCGTAAACCTAGCCTTAGCCCTACCCGAACCCTAACCCTATACCTAACCCGAACGCTAACCTTAACCCTACTCTAATATTTACCCTATCCCTGACTATTAACTGGAACTTGACCCTAACCCTAAGCCTAACTCTAACTCTAGCCCTAACCATAACAATTGCCCTAAATCCTCACCTTAACTGTAAACCTAAGTCTAACCCTCACCCTAACCCTTAACCGTATCCTCAACCCTAAACCTAACGCTATGCCAAACTTTATCCCTAACCCTGACCCTAATACAAACAGTAACCCTAGTCTAACCCTAACCCTAATGTTAACCCTGACCTTAACCCTACCCTAACCATAAAACTAACCCTAACACCCTAAACCTAACGTCTAACACCATCTCTAATCCTAACCCTTATCATAACCCTCACCCTTAACCTTAACTTCACACTAACCCTAAACCTAAGCTAACGCTAACCCTAAACGTAACCCCTAACCCTAACCCGAACCCTAAACCTAACCTTAACACTAACCTGAACACAACTCTAGCCTTAACCATAAGAATAATCCGCAACCTATCCTAAACTTCATCCAAACCCTAACTCTAACCTTAACCTAAACCTAACCCAATCTCTAACCTTAAAGCTAATTCTAACAATAATGCTAGTCCATCTGTAACCCTATACTGAACACTTACAATATCCTGAACCTAACCCTAAACTTAATCCTAACCGTAGACCTAACTCTAACCCTAAACCTAACTCTAACCTTGATCCTAAATAGAACACTAACTCTAAACCTCAACTTGGACCGAATCCTAAATCTCACCTTACACCTAACCCAAACCCTAAACCTAACCCTAACTCTAACTCTAACCCTAATCGTAACACTTACCGTAAGCCCTCACCTTAACTGTAAAACTAACCATAACCCTCACCCTACCCCTAACAGTATCCCACAAAACCTAAACCTAATGCTATCCCTAACCCTAACCCTAACCTGAAATCCCTGAGCCCTAACGATAACCCTAACCCTAACCCAAACCCTAACCCCAACACCAAAGCCTAACCCAAACCTTAACCCTAACTCTAACACGAACCCGAAAGCTAATCAGAAACCTAACCCTAACCCTAAACCAAACCTAACCATGACCAGAATCACAGCGCCTAACCGCAACCCTCATCCAAACGCTAACCCAAAACTACAGCTTTAACCCCTAACTCCTTACCATAACCATAATCCTAACCCTACCGAACCCTAACCCTAAACCTGGCCCTCGCCGCAACCACAACGCCTAACACAACCCTAACCCTAACCCTAACCGTAACACTAAACTTAACCCTAACCTAAAATCTAACACTAACCCTAAAACTAAACACAACCCCTAAACTTAACCCTAACCCTAAACATAACCTTAACACTAACCTGAAAACAAACCCAAACCTTAGCCATAACCCTAACCCTAACCGTCACCCTATCTTAAACTTCACCCTATCCCTAACCTGAAGCTAACCCTAACTTTAACCCTAACCCTACTCACAAACCTAACCCTAACCTTCACCTTGGCCCACCTGTAACCCTAAACCTAACCCTTACGATAACTCTGTTCCTAACTCTCGCCCTAAACCTAATTCTAATCCTAACCCTGACCCTAACCCTAACCTAACCTTAACCCTAACATTAAACCTACAATAAAATGGAACCTAACCCTAACACTAACCCTAACCGTAACACTTACCCAAAACCCTCACTTTAACTGTAAACATAACTCTAACTCTTACCCTAACCTAAACTTAACCCTAATTATAACTCAACCCTAAACCTAACTGAAACACTAATCCCTAACCCTAACCCTAAGCCGACCCTCACCGTTAAACAAAATTTCACCCTAACCATAACCCTAACCCTACCCTAACTTCATTCAAACCCTAACCCTAAGCAAAACTAACACTAAACCTAACCCTAACCCTAACCCTAAACCTAGACCTAACCCTAAACTTAACCCTGACCCTGACCTGAAACCTAACCCCGAACCCTAACCGTCTTGCTTAAATAAACTTCACCCTAACCCTAACCCTAAAACTAAACATAACACTAAATCTCCCCCTAACCCTGACCCCAACCATAAACATAACCCTAACTCTAAACTTAACCCTAACCCTGACCCTAACTCCAACTCTAACCCTAAAACTGACCCTACACACTCAGCTTCAATGGAAACCTAGCACTAACCCTCACCCTAACATCTAAACCTAACACCAACCCTTAACCTAACCCTGTCTTTAACCTTAACCTACCCCTAAACCTAATCATGACTTAACCTGAACACTTACCCTAAGCCTAACTCTAAACGTAACCTTAACCCTAAACTTCATCCTAACCCTAACCCTAACAATAAACATAACCTTAAGACTAACCTGAAAACAAACCCAAACCTTAGCCATAACCCTAACCCTAACCACCACCCTATCTTAAACTTCACCCAATCCCTAAACTAAAGCTAACCCTAACTTTAACCTTAACCCTACCTATAAACCTAAACCTAACCTTAACATTGGCCCACCTGTAACCCTAAACCTAACCCTTACAATAACTCTGACCCTAACTCTCGCGCTAAACCGAATTCTAATCCTAACCCTGACCCTAACCCTAACCTAACCTTAACCCTAGCTTTAAGCCTACAATAAAATTAAACCAAACCCTAACACTAACCCTAACCCTAACCGTAACACTCACCCAAAACCCTCACCTTAACTGTAAACATAACTCTAACTCTTACCCTAACCTAAACTTAACCCTAATTATAACTCAACCCTAAACCTAACCGAAACACTCACCCCTAACCCTAACCCTAAGGCGAACCCTCACCCTTAACCAAAATTTCACCCTAACCATAACCCTAAACCTACCCTAACTTCATTCAAACCCTAACCCTAAGTGAAACTAACACTAAACCTAACCCTAACCCTAAACATAGACCTAACCCTAAACTTAACCCTGACCCTGACCTGAAACCTAACCCCTAACCCTAACCCGAACCCTAAACCTAACCTTAACACTAACCTGAACACAAACCCAAACTCTAGCCCTAACTCTAAAAATAACCCTCACCCTATCCTAAACTTCATCCAAACCCTAACCCTAACTTTAACCCTAAACCTAAACCTAACCTAAACCCTAGCCTTGAACCAATCTCTATCAATAACGCTAGTCCATTTGTAAGCCTAGACCGAACACTTATAATAACCCTGAACCTAACACTAAACTTAATCCTAATCCTAAACCTAGACCTAAGCCTAATCCTAACCCTAGACCTAATCCTAACCCTAACCTTAACTCTAACCTTGACCCTAAATAGAACACTGACTCTAACCCTCGACTTGGACCTAAATCTAAATCTTACCCTACACCTAACCCTAAACTTAAACCTAACCCTAACCCTAAACCTAAGCCTGACTCTCAACGGAACCCTAACCCCTAACCTAATCTTCTCCCTTAACATAAACTTCACCCTAACCCTAACCCTAAAACTAAACATAACACTAAATCTCACCCTAACCCTTACCCTAACCCTAATCCTAACCAAAACACTAACACTAATCCTAAACTTAACTCTAACCCTGACCCTAACTCTAACTCTAGCCTAATCCTAACCCTAGAACTGACCCTACACACTCAGCTTAAATGGAAACCTAGCAGTAACCTTCACCGGAATATCTAAACCTAACCCCAACCTTTAACCTAACCCTATTTTTTTTATCTCTAACCTTAACATAGCCCTAAACTTAACCATGACTTAAACCTAACACTAACCCTAACACTAACTCTAAACCTAACCTTAACCCTCAACTTAATCCTAACCTTATCCCTAACCCTAACGCCTAACGCTAACCCTAAGCTCAATCCTCACCCTTAACTTAAACTTCACCCTAACCCTAACCCTAAAGCGAACACTAACCCGAACCGTAAACCGAAACCTAAACCTGACCCTAACATTAACACAAACAGCTAACCCTAACACTAAGCCTAACCCTAAACTTAACCCTAACCTTAACACAAACACCAAACCCTAACGCTAACCCTCATCCTTCACCTAAACTTCACCCTAAACTTAAGCCTAACCCTAACCCTAAAACTAAACCTAACCCTAAACTATTCCCTAACTCTAGCCTAACCCTAAACCTAACCCGAACTCCAGCCCTAACCCTAACTGTAACACCGTAAAACATCAGCTTAACTGTAAACCTAACACTAAACCTCACACAAACCCCTAACCCTTTCCCTAACCCTAACCATATCCCTCATCCTAGCCCTAACCCTGACCTAAACCTAACCCTTACTCTAACCCTAAACTTAACCCTAACCTTCTCTCTGCCCTACCCTAACGCTAACTCTAACAATAACTCTAAACCTGCCCTAACCGTAACCCTGAAGCCTAGCACTAACTCTAACTCTAAACCTAACCCTAACCTAGCCCTACCCTTTAGCGTAAACCTAGCCTGAAACCTAGCCTTACATCTACCCGAACCCTAACCCTATTCCTAACCCTAACACTAACCTTAACCCTACTCTAACCTTAAACCTAACCCTGACTATTAACTGAACTTCACCCTAACTCTAAGCCTAACTCTAACTCTAACCGTAACCATAACAATTACCTTAAACCCTCACCTTAACTGTAAACCTAAGCCTAACCCTCACCCTAACCCTTAACCGTATCCCCAACCCTAAACCTAATGCTATCCCAAACCTTATCCCTAACCCTAACCCTAATACGAACAATAACCCTAACCTAACCCTAATATTAACCCTAAACTTAACCCTACCCGAACCATAAACCTAACCCTAACACCCTAAACCTAACGTCTAACACCATCTCTAATCCTAACCCTTATCATAACCATCACCCTTAACCGAAACTTCACACTAACACTAAACCTAACCTCATGCTAACCCTAAACATAACCCCTAACCCTAACCCGAACCCTAAACCTAACCTTAACACTAACCTGAACACAAACCCAAACTCTAGCCCTAACTCTAAAAATAACCCTCACCCTATCCTAAACTTCATCCAAACCCTAACCCTAACTTTAACCCTAAACCTAAACCTAACCTAAACCCTAGCCTTGAACCAATCTCTATCAATAACGCTAGTCCATTTGTAAGCCTAGACCGAACACTTATAATAACCCTGAACCTAACACTAAACTTAATCCTAATCCTAAACCTAGACCTAAGCCTAATCCTAACCCTAGACCTAATCCTAACCCTAACCTTAACTCTAACCTTGACCCTAAATAGAACACTGACTCTAACCCTCGACTTGGACCTAAATCTAAATCTTACCCTACACCTAACCCTAAACTTAAACCTAACCCTAACCCTAAACCTAAGCCTGACTCTCAACGGAACCCTAACCCCTAACCTAATCTTCTCCCTTAACATAAACTTCACCCTAACCCTAACCCTAAAACTAAACATAACACTAAATCTCACCCTAACCCTTACCCTAACCCTAATCCTAACCAAAACACTAACACTAATCCTAAACTTAACTCTAACCCTGACCCTAACTCTAACTCTAGCCTAATCCTAACCCTAGAACTGACCCTACACACTCAGCTTAAATGGAAACCTAGCAGTAACCTTCACCGGAATATCTAAACCTAACCCCAACCTTTAACCTAACCCTATTTTTTTTATCTCTAACCTTAACATAGCCCTAAACTTAACCATGACTTAAACCTAACACTAACCCTAACACTAACTCTAAACCTAACCTTAACCCTCAACTTAATCCTAACCTTATCCCTAACCCTAACGCCTAACGCTAACCCTAAGCTCAAACCTCACCCTTAACTTAAACTTCACCCTAACCCTAACCCTAAAGCGAACACTAACCCGAACCGTAAACCGAAGCCTAAACCTGACCCTAACATTAACACAAACAGCTAACCCTAACACTAAGCCTAACCCTTAACTTAACCCTAACCTTAACACAAACACCAAACCCTAACGCTAACCCTCATCCTTCACCTAAACTTCACCCTAAACATAAGCCTAACCCTAACCCTAAAACTAAACCTAACCCTAAACTATTCCCTAACTCTAGCCTAACCCTAAACCTAACCCGAACTCCAGCCCTAACCCTAACTGTAACACCGTAAAACATCAGCTTAACTGTAAACCTAACACTAAACCTCACACAAACCCCTAACCCTTTCCCTAACCCTAACCATATCCCTCATCCTAGCCCTAACCCTGACCTAAACCTAACCCTTACTCTAACCCTAAACTTAACCCTAACCTTCTCTCTGCCCTACCCTAACCCTAACTCTAACAATAACTCTAAACCTGCCCTAACCGTAACCCTGAACCCTTGCACTAACTCTAACTCTAAACCTCACCCTAACCTGGCCCTACCCTTTAGCGTAAACCTAGCCTGAAACCTAGCCTTACATCTACCCGAACCCTAACCCTATTCCTAACCCTAACACTAACCTTAACCCTACTCTAACCTTAAACCTAACCCTGACTATTAACTGAACTTCACCCTAACTCTAAGCCTAACTCTAACTCTATCCGTAACCATAACAATTACCTTAAACCCTCACCTTAACTGTAAACCTAAGCCTAACCCTCACCCTAACCCTTAACCGTATCCCCAACCCTAAACCTAATGCTATCCCAAACCTTATCCCTAACCCTAACCCTAATACGAACAATAACCCTAACCTAACCCTAATATTAACCCTAAACTTAACCCTACCCGAACCATAAGCCTAACCCTAACACCCTAAACCTAACGTCTAACACCATCTCTAATCCTAACCCTTATCATAACCATCACCCTTAACCGAAACTTCACACTAACACTAAACCTAACCTCATGCTAACCCTAAACATAACCCCTAACCCTAACCCGAACCCTAAACCTAACCTTAACACTAACCTGAACACAAACCCAAACTCTAGTCCTAACTCTAAAAATAACCCTCACCCTATCCTAAACTTCATCCAAACCCTAACCCTAACTTTAACCCTAAACCTAAACCTAACCTAAACCCTAGCCTTGAACCAATCTCTATCAATAACGCTAGTCCATTTGTAAGCCTAGACCGAACACTTATAATAACCCTGAACCTAACACTAAACTTAATCCTAATCCTAAACCTAGACCTAAGCCTAATCCTAACCCTAGACCTAATCCTAACCCTAACCTTAACTCTAACCTTGACCCTAAATAGAACACTGACTCTAACCCTCGACTTGGACCTAAATCTAAATCTTACCCTACACCTAACCCTAAACTTAAACCTAACCCTAACCCTAAACCTAAGCCTGACTCTCAACGGAACCCTAACCCCTAACCTAATCTTCTCCCTTAACATAAACTTCACCCTAACCCTAACCCTAAAACTAAACATAACACTAAATCTCACCCTAACCCTTACCCTAACCCTAATGGTAACCAAAACACTAACACTAATCCTAAACTTAACTCTAACCCTGACCCTAACTCTAACTCTAGCCTAATCCTAACCCTAGAACTGACCCTACACACTCAGCTTAAATGGAAACCTAGCAGTAACCTTCACCGGAATATCTAAACCTAATCCCAACCTTTAACCTAACCCTATTTTTTTTATCTCTAACCTTAACATAGCCCTAAACTTAACCATGACTTAAACCTAACACTAACCCTAACACTAACTCTAAACCTAACCTTAACCCTCAACTTAATCCTAACCTTATCCCTAACCCTAACGCCTAACGCTAACCCTAAGCTCAATCCTCACCCTTAACTTAAAATTCACCCTAACCCTAACCCTAAAGCGAACACTAACCCGAACCGTAAACCGAAACCTAAACCTGACCCTAACATTAACACAAACAGCTAACCCTAACACTAAGCCTAACCCTTAACTTAACCCTAACCTTAACACAAACACCAAACCCTAACGCTAACCCTCATCCTTCACCTAAACTTCACCCTAAACATAAGCCTAACCCTAACCCTAAAACTAAACCTAACCCTAAACTATTCCCTAACTCTAGCCTAACCCTAAACCTAACCCGAACTCCAGCCCTAACCCTAACTGTAACACCGTAAAACATCAGCTTAACTGTAAACCTAACACTAAACCTCACACAAACCCCTAACCCTTTCCCTAACCCTAACCATATCCCTCATCCTAGCCCTAACCCTGACCTAAACCTAACCCTTACTCTAACCCTAAACTTAACCCTAACCTTCTCTCTGCCCTACCCTAACCCTAACTCTAACAATAACTCTAAACCTGCCCTAACCGTAACCCTGAACCCTTGCACTAACTCTAACTCTAAACCTCACCCTAACCTGGCCCTACCCTTTAGCGTAAACCTAGCCTGAAACCTAGCCTTACATCTACCCGAACCCTAACCCTATTCCTAACCCTAACACTAACCTTAACCCTACTCTAACCTTAAACCTAACCCTGACTATTAACTGAACTTCACCCTAACTCTAAGCCTAACTCTAACTCTAACCGTAACCATAACAATTACCTTAAACCCTCACCTTAACTGTAAACCTAAGCCTAACCCTCACCCTAACCCTTAACCGTATCCCCAACCCTAAACCTAATGCTATCCCAAACCTTATCCCTAACCCTAACCCTAATACGAACAATAACCCTAACCTAACCCTAATATTAACCCTAAACTTAACCCTACCCGAACCATAAGCCTAACCCTAACACCCTAAACCTAACGTCTAACACCATCTCTAATCCTAACCCTTATCATAACCATCACCCTTAACCGAAACTTCACACTAACACTAAACCTAACCTCATGCTAACCCTAAACATAACCCCTAACCCTAACCCGAACCCTAAACCTAACCTTAACACTAACCTGAACACAAACCCAAACTCTAGCCCTAACTCTAAAAATAACCCTCACCCTATCCTAAACTTCATCCAAACCCTAACCCTAACTTTAACCCTAAACCTAAACCTAACCTAAACCCTAGCCTTGAACCAATCTCTATCAATAACGCTAGTCCATTTGTAAGCCTAGACCGAACACTTATAATAACCCTGAACCTAACACTAAACTTAATCCTAATCCTAAACCTAGACCTAAGCCTAATCCTAACCCTAGACCTAATCCTAACCCTAACCTTAACTCTAACCTTGACCCTAAATAGAACACTGACTCTAACCCTCGACTTGGACCTAAATCTAAATCTTACCCTACACCTAACCCTAAACTTAAACCTAACCCTAACCCTAAACCTAAGCCTGACTCTCAACGGAACCCTAACCCCTAACCTAATCTTCTCCCTTAACATAAACTTCACCCTAACCCTAACCCTAAAACTAAACATAACACTAAATCTCACCCTAACCCTTACCCTAACCCTAATCCTAACCAAAACACTAACACTAATCCTAAACTTAACTCTAACCCTGACCCTAACTCTAACTCTAGCCTAATCCTAACCCTAGAACTGACCCTACACACTCAGCTTAAATGGAAACCTAGCAGTAACCTTCACCGGAATATCTAAACCTAACCCCAACCTTTAACCTAACCCTATTTTTTTTATCTCTAACCTTAACATAGCCCTAAACTTAACCATGACTTAAACCTAACACTAACCCTAACACTAACTCTAAACCTAACCTTAACCCTCAACTTAATCCTAACCTTATCCCTAACCCTAACGCCTAACGCTAACTCTAAGCTCAAACCTCACCCTTAACTTAAACTTCACCCTAACCCTAACCCTAAAGCGAACACTAACCCGAACCGTAAACCGAAGCCTAAACCTGACCCTAACATTAACACAAACAGCTAACCCTAACACTAAGCCTAACCCTAAACTTAACCCTAACCTTAACACAAACACCAAACCCTAACGCTAACCCTCATCCTTCACCTAAACTTCACCCTAAACTTAAGCCTAACCCTAACCCTAAAACTAAACCTAACCCTAAACTATTCCCTAACTCTAGCCTAACCCTAAACCTAACCCGAACTCCAGCCCTAACCCTAACTGTAACACCGTAAAACATCAGCTTAACTGTAAACCTAACACTAAACCTCACACAAACCCCTAACCCTTTCCCTAACCCTAACCATATCCCTCATCCTAGCCCTAACCCTGACCTAAACCTAACCCTTACTCTAACCCTAAACTTAACCCTAACCTTCTCTCTGCCCTACCCTAACCCTCACTCTAACAATAACTCTAAACCTGCCCTAACCGTAACCCTGAAGCCTAGCACTAACTCTAACTCTAAACCTAACCCTAACCTAGCCCTACCCTTTAGCGTAAACCTAGCCTGAAACCTAGCCTTACATCTACCCGAACCCTAACCCTATTCCTAACCCTAACACTAACCTTAACCCTACTCTAACCTTAAACCTAACCCTGACTATTAACTGAACTTCACCCTAACTCTAAGCCTAACTCTAACTCTAACCGTAACCATAACAATTACCTTAAACCCTCACCTTAACTGTAAACCTAAGCCTAACCCTCACCCTAACCCTTAACCGTATCCCCAACCCTAAACCTAATGCTATCCCAAACCTTATCCCTAACCCTAACCCTAATACGAACAATAACCCTAACCTAACCCTAATATTAACCCTAAACTTAACCCTACCCGAACCATAAACCTAACCCTAACACCCTAAACCTAACGTCTAACACCATCTCTAATCCTAACCCTTATCATAACCATCACCCTTAACCGAAACTTCACACTAACACTAAACCTAACCTCATGCTAACCCTAAACATAACCCCTAACCCTAACCCGAACCCTAAACCTAACCTTAACACTAACCTGAACACAAACCCAAACTCTAGCCCTAACTCTAAAAATAACCCTCACCCTATCCTAAACTTCATCCAAACCCTAACCCTAACTTTAACCCTAAACCTAAACCTAACCTAAACCCTAGCCTTGAACCAATCTCTATCAATAACGCTAGTCCATTTGTAAGCCTAGACCGAACACTTATAATAACCCTGAACCTAACACTAAACTTAATCCTAATCCTAAACCTAGACCTAAGCCTAATCCTAACCCTAGACCTAATCCTAACCCTAACCTTAACTCTAACCTTGACCCTAAATAGAACACTGACTCTAACCCTCGACTTGGACCTAAATCTAAATCTTACCCTACACCTAACCCTAAACTTAAACCTTACCCTAACCCTAAACCTAAGCCTGACTCTCAACGGAACCCTAACCCCTAACCTAATCTTCTCCCTTAACATAAACTTCACCCTAACCCTAACCCTAAAACTAAACATAACACTAAATCTCACCCTAACCCTTACCCTAACCCTAATCCTAACCAAAACACTAACACTAATCCTAAACTTAACTCTAACCCTGACCCTAACTCTAACTCTAGCCTAATCCTAACCCTAGAACTGACCCTACACACTCAGCTTAAATGGAAACCTAGCAGTAACCTTCACCGGAATATCTAAACCTAACCCCAACCTTTAACCTAACCCTATTTTTTTTATCTCTAACCTTAACATAGCCCTAAACTTAACCATGACTGAAACCTAACACTAACCCTAACACTAACTCTAAACCTAACCTTAACCCTCAACTTAATCCTAACCTTATCCCTAACCCTAACGCCTAACGCTAACCCTAAGCTCAATCCTCACCCTTAACTTAAACTTCACCCTAACCCTAACCCTAAAGCGAACACTAACCCGAACCGTAAACCGAACCCTAAACCTGACCCTAACATTAACACAAACAGCTAACCCTAACACTAAGCCTAACCCTTAACTTAACCCTAACCTTAACACAAACACCAAACCCTAACGCTAACCCTCATCCTTCACCTAAACTTCACCCTAAACTTAAGCCTAACCCTAACCCTAAAACTAAACCTAACCCTAAACTATTCCCTAACTCTAGCCTAACCCTAAACCTAACCCGAACTCCAGCCCTAACCCTAACTGTAACACCGTAAAACATCAGCTTAACTGTAAACCTAACACTAAACCTCACACAAACCCCTAACCCTTTCCCTAACCCTAACCATATCCCTCATCCTAGCCCTAACCCTGACCTAAACCTAACCCTTACTCTAACCCTAAACTTAACCCTAACCTTCTCTCTGCCCTACCCTAACCCTCACTCTAACAATAACTCTAAACCTGCCCTAACCGTAACCCTGAAGCCTAGCACTAACTCTAACTCTAAACCTAACCCTAACCTAGCCCTACCCTTTAGCGTAAACCTAGCCTGAAACCTAGCCTTACATCTACCCGAACCCTAACCCTATTCCTAACCCTAACACTAACCTTAACCCTACTCTAACCTTAAACCTAACCCTGACTATTAACTGAACTTCACCCTAACTCTAAGCCTAACTCTAACTCTAACCGTAACCATAACAATTACCTTAAACCCTCACCTTAACTGTAAACCTAAGCCTAACCCTCACCCTAACCCTTAACCGTATCCCCAACCCTAAACCTAATGCTATCCCAAACCTTATCCCTAACCCTAACCCTAATACGAACAATAACCCTAACCTAACCCTAATATTAACCCTAAACTTAACCCTACCCGAACCATAAACCTAACCCTAACACCCTAAACCTAACGTCTAACACCATCTCTAATCCTAACCCTTATCATAACCATCACCCTTAACCGAAACTTCACACTAACACTAAACCTAACCTCATGCTAACCCTAAACATAACCCCTAACCCTAACCCGAACCCTAAACCTAACCTTAACACTAACCTGAACACAAACCCAAACTCTAGCCCTAACTCTAAAAATAACCCTCACCCTATCCTAAACTTCATCCAAACCCTAACCCTAACTTTAACCCTAAACCTAAACCTAACCTAAACCCTAGCCTTGAACCAATCTCTATCAATAACGCTAGTCCATTTGTAAGCCTAGACCGAACACTTATAATAACCCTGAACCTAACACTAAACTTAATCCTAATCCTAAACCTAGACCTAAGCCTAATCCTAACCCTAGACCTAATCCTAACCCTAACCTTAACTCTAACCTTGACCCTAAATAGAACACTGACTCTAACCCTCGACTTGGACCTAAATCTAAATCTTACCCTACACCTAACCCTAAACTTAAACCTTACCCTAACCCTAAACCTAAGCCTGACTCTCAACGGAACCCTAACCCCTAACCTAATCTTCTCCCTTAACATAAACTTCACCCTAACCCTAACCCTAAAACTAAACATAACACTAAATCTCACCCTAACCCTTACCCTAACCCTAATCCTAACCAAAACACTAACACTAATCCTAAACTTAACTCTAACCCTGACCCTAACTCTAACTCTAGCCTAATCCTAACCCTAGAACTGACCCTACACACTCAGCTTAAATGGAAACCTAGCAGTAACCTTCACCGGAATATCTAAACCTAACCCCAACCTTTAACCTAACCCTATTTTTTTTATCTCTAACCTTAACATAGCCCTAAACTTAACCATGACTGAAACCTAACACTAACCCTAACACTAACTCTAAACCTAACCTTAACCCTCAACTTAATCCTAACCTTATCCCTAACCCTAACGCCTAACGCTAACCCTAAGCTCAATCCTCACCCTTAACTTAAACTTCACCCTAACCCTAACCCTAAAGCGAACACTAACCCGAACCGTAAACCGAACCCTAAACCTGACCCTAACATTAACACAAACAGCTAACCCTAACACTAAGCCTAACCCTTAACTTAACCCTAACCTTAACACAAACACCAAACCCTAACGCTAACCCTCATCCTTCACCTAAACTTCACCCTAAACTTAAGCCTAACCCTAACCCTAAAACTAAACCTAACCCTAAACTATTCCCTAACTCTAGCCTAACCCTAAACCTAACCCGAACTCCAGCCCTAACCCTAACTGTAACACCGTAAAACATCAGCTTAACTGTAAACCTAACACTAAACCTCACACAAACCCCTAACCCTTTCCCTAACCCTAACCATATCCCTCATCCTAGCCCTAACCCTGACCTAAACCTAACCCTTACTCTAACCCTAAACTTAACCCTAACCTTCTCTCTGCCCTACCCTAACCCTCACTCTAACAATAACTCTAAACCTGCCCTAACCGTAACCCTGAAGCCTAGCACTAACTCTAACTCTAAACCTAACCCTAACCTAGCCCTACCCTTTAGCGTAAACCTAGCCTGAAACCTAGCCTTACATCTACCCGAACCCTAACCCTATTCCTAACCCTAACACTAACCTTAACCCTACTCTAACCTTAAACCTAACCCTGACTATTAACTGAACTTCACCCTAACTCTAAGCCTAACTCTAACTCTAACCGTAACCATAACAATTACCTTAAACCCTCACCTTAACTGTAAACCTAAGCCTAACCCTCACCCTAACCCTTAACCGTATCCCCAACCCTAAACCTAATGCTATCCCAAACCTTATCCCTAACCCTAACCCTAATACGAACAATAACCCTAACCTAACCCTAATATTAACCCTAAACTTAACCCTACCCGAACCATAAACCTAACCCTAACACCCTAAACCTAACGTCTAACACCATCTCTAATCCTAACCCTTATCATAACCATCACCCTTAACCGAAACTTCACACTAACACTAAACCTAACCTCATGCTAACCCTAAACATAACCCCTAACCCTAACCCGAACCCTAAACCTAACCTTAACACTAACCTGAACACAAACCCAAACTCTAGCCCTAACTCTAAAAATAACCCTCACCCTATCCTAAACTTCATCCAAACCCTAACCCTAACTTTAACCCTAAACCTAAACCTAACCTAAACCCTAGCCTTGAACCAATCTCTATCAATAACGCTAGTCCATTTGTAAGCCTAGACCGAACACTTATAATAACCCTGAACCTAACACTAAACTTAATCCTAATCCTAAACCTAGACCTAAGCCTAATCCTAACCCTAGACCTAATCCTAACCCTAACCTTAACTCTAACCTTGACCCTAAATAGAACACTGACTCTAACCCTCGACTTGGACCTAAATCTAAATCTTACCCTACACCTAACCCTAAACTTAAACCTTACCCTAACCCTAAACCTAAGCCTGACTCTCAACGGAACCCTAACCCCTAACCTAATCTTCTCCCTTAACATAAACTTCACCCTAACCCTAACCCTAAAACTAAACATAACACTAAATCTCACCCTAACCCTTACCCTAACCCTAATCCTAACCAAAACACTAACACTAATCCTAAACTTAACTCTAACCCTGACCCTAACTCTAACTCTAGCCTAATCCTAACCCTAGAACTGACCCTACACACTCAGCTTAAATGGAAACCTAGCAGTAACCTTCACCGGAATATCTAAACCTAACCCCAACCTTTAACCTAACCCTATTTTTTTTATCTCTAACCTTAACATAGCCCTAAACTTAACCATGACTGAAACCTAACACTAACCCTAACACTAACTCTAAACCTAACCTTAACCCTCAACTTAATCCTAACCTTATCCCTAACCCTAACGCCTAACGCTAACCCTAAGCTCAATCCTCACCCTTAACTTAAACTTCACCCTAACCCTAACCCTAAAGCGAACACTAACCCGAACCGTAAACCGAACCCTAAACCTGACCCTAACATTAACACAAACAGCTAACCCTAACACTAAGCCTAACCCTTAACTTAACCCTAACCTTAACACAAACACCAAACCCTAACGCTAACCCTCATCCTTCACCTAAACTTCACCCTAAACTTAAGCCTAACCCTAACCCTAAAACTAAACCTAACCCTAAACTATTCCCTAACTCTAGCCTAACCCTAAACCTAACCCGAACTCCAGCCCTAACCCTAACTGTAACACCGTAAAACATCAGCTTAACTGTAAACCTAACACTAAACCTCACACAAACCCCTAACCCTTTCCCTAACCCTAACCATATCCCTCATCCTAGCCCTAACCCTGACCTAAACCTAACCCTTACTCTAACCCTAAACTTAACCCTAACCTTCTCTCTGCCCTACCCTAACCCTCACTCTAACAATAACTCTAAACCTGCCCTAACCGTAACCCTGAAGCCTAGCACTAACTCTAACTCTAAACCTAACCCTAACCTAGCCCTACCCTTTAGCGTAAACCTAGCCTGAAACCTAGCCTTACATCTACCCGAACCCTAACCCTATTCCTAACCCTAACACTAACCTTAACCCTACTCTAACCTTAAACCTAACCCTGACTATTAACTGAACTTCACCCTAACTCTAAGCCTAACTCTAACTCTAACCGTAACCATAACAATTACCTTAAACCCTCACCTTAACTGTAAACCTAAGCCTAACCCTCACCCTAACCCTTAACCGTATCCCCAACCCTAAACCTAATGCTATCCCAAACCTTATCCCTAACCCTAACCCTAATACGAACAATAACCCTAACCTAACCCTAATATTAACCCTAAACTTAACCCTACCCGAACCATAAACCTAACCCTAACACCCTAAACCTAACGTCTAACACCATCTCTAATCCTAACCCTTATCATAACCATCACCCTTAACCGAAACTTCACACTAACACTAAACCTAACCTCATGCTAACCCTAAACATAACCCCTAACCCTAACCCGAACCCTAAACCTAACCTTAACACTAACCTGAACACAAACCCAAACTCTAGCCCTAACTCTAAAAATAACCCTCACCCTATCCTAAACTTCATCCAAACCCTAACCCTAACTTTAACCCTAAACCTAAACCTAACCTAAACCCTAGCCTTGAACCAATCTCTATCAATAACGCTAGTCCATTTGTAAGCCTAGACCGAACACTTATAATAACCCTGAACCTAACACTAAACTTAATCCTAATCCTAAACCTAGACCTAAGCCTAATCCTAACCCTAGACCTAATCCTAACCCTAACCTTAACTCTAACCTTGACCCTAAATAGAACACTGACTCTAACCCTCGACTTGGACCTAAATCTAAATCTTACCCTACACCTAACCCTAAACTTAAACCTTACCCTAACCCTAAACCTAAGCCTGACTCTCAACGGAACCCTAACCCCTAACCTAATCTTCTCCCTTAACATAAACTTCACCCTAACCCTAACCCTAAAACTAAACATAACACTAAATCTCACCCTAACCCTTACCCTAACCCTAATCCTAACCAAAACACTAACACTAATCCTAAACTTAACTCTAACCCTGACCCTAACTCTAACTCTAGCCTAATCCTAACCCTAGAACTGACCCTACACACTCAGCTTAAATGGAAACCTAGCAGTAACCTTCACCGGAATATCTAAACCTAACCCCAACCTTTAACCTAACCCTATTTTTTTTATCTCTAACCTTAACATAGCCCTAAACTTAACCATGACTGAAACCTAACACTAACCCTAACACTAACTCTAAACCTAACCTTAACCCTCAACTTAATCCTAACCTTATCCCTAACCCTAACGCCTAACGCTAACCCTAAGCTCAATCCTCACCCTTAACTTAAACTTCACCCTAACCCTAACCCTAAAGCGAACACTAACCCGAACCGTAAACCGAACCCTAAACCTGACCCTAACATTAACACAAACAGCTAACCCTAACACTAAGCCTAACCCTTAACTTAACCCTAACATTAACACAAACACCAAACCCTAACGCTAACCCTCATCCTTCACCTAAACTTCACCCTAAACTTAAGCCTAACCCTAACCCTAAAACTAAACCTAACCCTAAACTATTCCCTAACTCTAGCCTAACCCTAAACCTAACCCGAACTCCAGCCCTAACCCTAACTGTAACACCGTAAAACATCAGCTTAACTGTAAACCTAACACTAAACCTCACACAAACCCCTAACCCTTTCCCTAACCCTAACCATATCCCTCATCCTAGCCCTAACCCTGACCTAAACCTAACCCTTACTCTAACCCTAAACTTAACCCTAACCTTCTCTCTGCCCTACCCTAACCCTCACTCTAACAATAACTCTAAACCTGCCCTAACCGTAACCCTGAAGCCTAGCACTAACTCTAACTCTAAACCTAACCCTAACCTAGCCCTACCCTTTAGCGTAAACCTAGCCTGAAACCTAGCCTTACATCTACCCGAACCCTAACCCTATTCCTAACCCTAACACTAACCTTAACCCTACTCTAACCTTAAACCTAACCCTGACTATTAACTGAACTTCACCCTAACTCTAAGCCTAACTCTAACTCTAACCGTAACCATAACAATTACCTTAAACCCTCACCTTAACTGTAAACCTAAGCCTAACCCTCACCCTAACCCTTAACCGTATCCCCAACCCTAAACCTAATGCTATCCCAAACCTTATCCCTAACCCTAACCCTAATACGAACAATAACCCTAACCTAACCCTAATATTAACCCTAAACTTAACCCTACCCGAACCATAAACCTAACCCTAACACCCTAAACCTAACGTCTAACACCATCTCTAATCCTAACCCTTATCATAACCATCACCCTTAACCGAAACTTCACACTAACACTAAACCTAACCTCATGCTAACCCTAAACATAACCCCTAACCCTAACCCGAACCCTAAACCTAACCTTAACACTAACCTGAACACAAACCCAAACTCTAGCCCTAACTCTAAAAATAACCCTCACCCTATCCTAAACTTCATCCAAACCCTAACCCTAACTTTAACCCTAAACCTAAACCTAACCTAAACCCTAGCCTTGAACCAATCTCTATCAATAACGCTAGTCCATTTGTAAGCCTAGACCGAACACTTATAATAACCCTGAACCTAACACTAAACTTAATCCTAATCCTAAACCTAGACCTAAGCCTAATCCTAACCCTAGACCTAATCCTAACCCTAACCTTAACTCTAACCTTGACCCTAAATAGAACACTGACTCTAACCCTCGACTTGGACCTAAATCTAAATCTTACCCTACACCTAACCCTAAACTTAAACCTAACCCTAACCCTAAACCTAAGCCTGACTCTCAACGGAACCCTAACCCCTAACCTAATCTTCTCCCTTAACATAAACTTCACCCTAACCCTAACCCTAAAACTAAACATAACACTAAATCTCACCCTAACCCTTACCCTAACCCTAATCCTAACCAAAACACTAACACTAATCCTAAACTTAACTCTAACCCTGACCCTAACTCTAACTCTAGCCTAATCCTAACCCTAGAACTGACCCTACACACTCAGCTTAAATGGAAACCTAGCAGTAACCTTCACCGGAATATCTAAACCTAACCCCAACCTTTAACCTAACCCTATTTTTTTTATCTCTAACCTTAACATAGCCCTAAACTTAACCATGACTTAAACCTAACACTAACCCTAACACTAACTCTAAACCTAACCTTAACCCTCAACTTAATCCTAACCTTATCCCTAACCCTAACGCCTAACGCTAACCCTAAGCTCAATCCTCACCCTTAACTTAAACTTCACCCTAACCCTAACCCTAAAGCGAACACTAACCCGAACCGTAAACCGAAACCTAAACCTGACCCTAACATTAACACAAACAGCTAACCCTAACACTAAGCCTAACCCTAAACTTAACCCTAACCTTAACACAAACACCAAACCCTAACGCTAACCCTCATCCTTCACCTAAACTTCACCCTAAACTTAAGCCTAACCCTAACCCTAAAACTAAACCTAACCCTAAACTATTCCCTAACTCTAGCCTAACCCTAAACCTAACCCGAACTCCAGCCCTAACCCTAACTGTAACACCGTAAAACATCAGCTTAACTGTAAACCTAACACTAAACCTCACACAAACCCCTAACCCTTTCCCTAACCCTAACCATATCCCTCATCCTAGCCCTAACCCTGACCTAAACCTAACCCTTACTCTAACCCTAAACTTAACCCTAACCTTCTCTCTGCCCTACCCTAACCCTCACTCTAACAATAACTCTAAACCTGCCCTAACCGTAACCCTGAAGCCTAGCACTAACTCTAACTCTAAACCTAACCCTAACCTAGCCCTACCCTTTAGCGTAAACCTAGCCTGAAACCTAGCCTTACATCTACCCGAACCCTAACCCTATTCCTAACCCTAACACTAACCTTAACCCTACTCTAACCTTAAACCTAACCCTGACTATTAACTGAACTTCACCCTAACTCTAAGCCTAACTCTAACTCTAACCGTAACCATAACAATTACCTTAAACCCTCACCTTAACTGTAAACCTAAGCCTAACCCTCACCCTAACCCTTAACCGTATCCCCAACCCTAAACCTAATGCTATCCCAAACCTTATCCCTAACCCTAACCCTAATACGAACAATAACCCTAACCTAACCCTAATATTAACCCTAAACTTAACCCTACCCGAACCATAAACCTAACCCTAACACCCTAAACCTAACGTCTAACACCATCTCTAATCCTAACCCTTATCATAACCATCACCCTTAACCGAAACTTCACACTAACACTAAACCTAACCTCATGCTAACCCTAAACATAACCCCTAACCCTAACCCGAACCCTAAACCTAACCTTAACACTAACCTGAACACAAACCCAAACTCTAGCCCTAACTCTAAAAATAACCCTCACCCTATCCTAAACTTCATCCAAACCCTAACCCTAACTTTAACCCTAAACCTAAACCTAACCTAAACCCTAGCCTTGAACCAATCTCTATCAATAACGCTAGTCCATTTGTAAGCCTAGACCGAACACTTATAATAACCCTGAACCTAACACTAAACTTAATCCTAATCCTAAACCTAGACCTAAGCCTAATCCTAACCCTAGACCTAATCCTAACCCTAACCTTAACTCTAACCTTGACCCTAAATAGAACACTGACTCTAACCCTCGACTTGGACCTAAATCTAAATCTTACCCTACACCTAACCCTAAACTTAAACCTAACCCTAACCCTAAACCTAAGCCTGACTCTCAACGGAACCCTAACCCCTAACCTAATCTTCTCCCTTAACATAAACTTCACCCTAACCCTAACCCTAAAACTAAACATAACACTAAATCTCACCCTAACCCTTACCCTAACCCTAATCCTAACCAAAACACTAACACTAATCCTAAACTTAACTCTAACCCTGACCCTAACTCTAACTCTAGCCTAATCCTAACCCTAGAACTGACCCTACACACTCAGCTTAAATGGAAACCTAGCAGTAACCTTCACCGGAATATCTAAACCTAACCCCAACCTTTAACCTAACCCTATTTTTTTTATCTCTAACCTTAACATAGCCCTAAACTTAACCATGACTGAAACCTAACACTAACCCTAACACTAACTCTAAACCTAACCTTAACCCTCAACTTAATCCTAACCTTATCCCTAACCCTAACGCCTAACGCTAACCCTAAGCTCAATCCTCACCCTTAACTTAAACTTCACCCTAACCCTAACCCTAAAGCGAACACTAACCCGAACCGTAAACCGAACCCTAAACCTGACCCTAACATTAACACAAACAGCTAACCCTAACACTAAGCCTAACCCTTAACTTAACCCTAACCTTAACACAAACACCAAACCCTAACGCTAACCCTCATCCTTCCCCTAAACTTCACCCTAAACTTAAGCCTAACCCTAACCCTAAAACTAAACCTAACCCTAAACTATTCCCTAACTCTAGCCTAACCCTAAACCTAACCCGAACTCCAGCCCTAACCCTAACTGTAACACCGTAAAACATCAGCTTAACTGTAAACCTAACACTAAACCTCACACAAACCCCTAACCCTTTCCCTAACCCTAACCATATCCCTCATCCTAGCCCTAACCCTGACCTAAACCTAACCCTTACTCTAACCCTAAACTTAACCCTAACCTTCTCTCTGCCCTACCCTAACCCTAACTCTAACAATAACTCTAAACCTGCCCTAACCGTAACCCTGAAGCCTAGCACTAACTCTAACTCTAAACCTCACCCTAACCTAGCCCTACCCTTTAGCGTAAACCTAGCCTGAAACCTAGCCTTACATCTACCCGAACCCTAACCCTATTCCTAACCCTAACACTAACCTTAACCCTACTCTAACCTTAAACCTAACCCTGACTATTAACTGAACTTCACCCTAACTCTAAGCCTAACTCTAACTCTAACCGTAACCATAACAATTACCTTAAACCCTCACCTTAACTGTAAACCTAAGCCTAACCCTCACCCTAACCCTTAACCGTATCCCCAACCCTAAACCTAATGCTATCCCAAACCTTATCCCTAACCCTAACCCTAATACGAACAATAACCCTAACCTAACCCTAATATTAACCCTAAACTTAACCCTACCCGAACCATAAACCTAACCCTAACACCCTAAACCTAACGTCTAACACCATCTCTAATCCTAACCCTTATCATAACCATCACCCTTAACCGAAACTTCACACTAACACTAAACCTAACCTCATGCTAACCCTAAACATAACCCCTAACCCTAACCCGAACCCTAAACCTAACCTTAACACTAACCTGAACACAAACCCAAACTCTAGCCCTAACTCTAAAAATAACCCTCACCCTATCCTAAACTTCATCCAAACCCTAACCCTAACTTTAACCCTAAACCTAAACCTAACCTAAACCCTAGCCTTGAACCAATCTCTATCAATAACGCTAGTCCATTTGTAAGCCTAGACCGAACACTTATAATAACCCTGAACCTAACACTAAACTTAATCCTAATCCTAAACCTAGACCTAAGCCTAATCCTAACCCTAGACCTAATCCTAACCCTAACCTTAACTCTAACCTTGACCCTAAATAGAACACTGACTCTAACCCTCGACTTGGACCTAAATCTAAATCTTACCCTACACCTAACCCTAAACTTAAACCTAACCCTAACCCTAAACCTAAGCCTGACTCTCAACGGAACCCTAACCCCTAACCTAATCTTCTCCCTTAACATAAACTTCACCCTAACCCTAACCCTAAAACTAAACATAACACTAAATCTCACCCTAACCCTTACCCTAACCCTAATCCTAACCAAAACACTAACACTAATCCTAAACTTAACTCTAACCCTGACCCTAACTCTAACTCTAGCCTAATCCTAACCCTAGAACTGACCCTACACACTCAGCTTAAATGGAAACCTAGCAGTAACCTTCACCGGAATATCTAAACCTAACCCCAACCTTTAACCTAACCCTATTTTTTTTATCTCTAACCTTAACATAGCCCTAAACTTAACCATGACTTAAACCTAACACTAACCCTAACACTAACTCTAAACCTAACCTTAACCCTCAACTTAATCCTAACCTTATCCCTAACCCTAACGCCTAACGCTAACCCTAAGCTCAAACCTCACCCTTAACTTAAACTTCACCCTAACCCTAACCCTAAAGCGAACACTAACCCGAACCGTAAACCGAAGCCTAAACCTGACCCTAACATTAACACAAACAGCTAACCCTAACACTAAGCCTAACCCTTAACTTAACCCTAACCTTAACACAAACACCAAACCCTAACGCTAACCCTCATCCTTCACCTAAACTTCACCCTAAACTGAAGCCTAACCCTAACCCTAAAACTAAACCTAACCCTAAACTATTCCCTAACTCTAGCCTAACCCTAAACCTAACCCGAACTCCAGCCCTAACCCTAACTGTAACACCGTAAAACATCAGCTTAACTGTAAACCTAACACTAAACCTCACACAAACCCCTAACCCTTTCCCTAACCCTAACCATATCCCTCATCCTAGCCCTAACCCTGACCTAAACCTAACCCTTACTCTAACCCTAAACTTAACCCTAACCTTCTCTCTGCCCTACCCTAACCCTAACTCTAACAATAACTCTAAACCTGCCCTAACCGTGACCCTGAACCCTAGCACTAACTCTAACTCTAAACCTAACCCTAACCTAGCCCTACCCTTTAGCGTAAACCTAGCCTGAAACCTAGCCTTACATCTACCCGAACCCTAACCCTATTCCTAACCCTAACACTAACCTTAACCCTACTCTAACCTTAAACCTAACCCTGACTATTAACTGAACTTCACCCTAACTCTAAGCCTAACTCTAACTCTAACCGTAACCATAACAATTACCTTAAACCCTCACCTTAACTGTAAACCTAAGCCTAACCCTCACCCTAACCCTTAACCGTATCCCCAACCCTAAACCTAATGCTATCCCAAACCTTATCCCTAACCCTAACCCTAATACGAACAATAACCCTAACCTAACCCTAATATTAACCCTAAACTTAACCCTACCCGAACCATAAACCTAACCCTAACACCCTAAACCTAACGTCTAACACCATCTCTAATCCTAACCCTTATCATAACCATCACCCTTAACCGAAACTTCACACTAACACTAAACCTAACCTCATGCTAACCCTAAACATAACCCCTAACCCTAACCCGAACCCTAAACCTAACCTTAACACTAACCTGAACACAAACCCAAACTCTAGCCCTAACTCTAAAAATAACCCTCACCCTATCCTAAACTTCATCCAAACCCTAACCCTAACTTTAACCCTAAACCTAAACCTAACCTAAACCCTAGCCTTGAACCAATCTCTATCAATAACGCTAGTCCATTTGTAAGCCTAGACCGAACACTTATAATAACCCTGAACCTAACACTAAACTTAATCCTAATCCTAAACCTAGACCTAAGCCTAATCCTAACCCTAGACCTAATCCTAACCCTAACCTTAACTCTAACCTTGACCCTAAATAGAACACTGACTCTAACCCTCGACTTGGACCTAAATCTAAATCTTACCCTACACCTAACCCTAAACTTAAACCTAACCCTAACCCTAAACCTAAGCCTGACTCTCAACGGAACCCTAACCCCTAACCTAATCTTCTCCCTTAACATAAACTTCACCCTAACCCTAACCCTAAAACTAAACATAACACTAAATCTCACCCTAACCCTTACCCTAACCCTAATCCTAACCAAAACACTAACACTAATCCTAAACTTAACTCTAACCCTGACCCTAACTCTAACTCTAGCCTAATCCTAACCCTAGAACTGACCCTACACACTCAGCTTAAATGGAAACCTAGCAGTAACCTTCACCGGAATATCTAAACCTAACCCCAACCTTTAACCTAACCCTATTTTTTTTATCTCTAACCTTAACATAGCCCTAAACTTAACCATGACTTAAACCTAACACTAACCCTAACACTAACTCTAAACCTAACCTTAACCCTCAACTTAATCCTAACCTTATCCCTAACCCTAACGCCTAACGCTAACCCTAAGCTCAAACCTCACCCTTAACTTAAACTTCACCCTAACCCTAACCCTAAAGCGAACACTAACCCGAACCGTAAACCGAAGCCTAAACCTGACCCTAACATTAACACAAACAGCTAACCCTAACACTAAGCCTAACCCTTAACTTAACCCTAACCTTAACACAAACACCAAACCCTAACGCTAACCCTCATCCTTCACCTAAACTTCACCCTAAACTTAAGCCTAACCCTAACCCTAAAACTAAACCTAACCCTAAACTATTCCCTAACTCTAGCCTAACCCTAAACCTAACCCGAACTCCAGCCCTAACCCTAACTGTAACACCGTAAAACATCAGCTTAACTGTAAACCTAACACTAAACCTCACACAAACCCCTAACCCTTTCCCTAACCCTAACCATATCCCTCATCCTAGCCCTAACCCTGACCTAAACCTAACCCTTACTCTAACCCTAAACTTAACCCTAACCTTCTCTCTGCCCTACCCTAACCCTAACTCTAACAATAACTCTAAACCTGCCCTAACCGTAACCCTGAACCCTAGCACTAACTCTAACTCTAAACCTAACCCTAACCTAGCCCTACCCTTTAGCGTAAACCTAGCCTGAAACCTAGCCTTACATCTACCCGAACCCTAACCCTATTCCTAACCCTAACACTAACCTTAACCCTACTCTAACCTTAAACCTAACCCTGACTATTAACTGAACTTCACCCTAACTCTAAGCCTAACTCTAACTCTAACCGTAACCATAACAATTACCTTAAACCCTCACCTTAACTGTAAACCTAAGCCTAACCCTCACCCTAACCCTTAACCGTATCCCCAACCCTAAACCTAATGCTATCCCAAACCTTATCCCTAACCCTAACCCTAATACGAACAATAACCCTAACCTAACCCTAATATTAACCCTAAACTTAACCCTACCCGAACCATAAGCCTAACCCTAACACCCTAAACCTAACGTCTAACACCATCTCTAATCCTAACCCTTATCATAACCATCACCCTTAACCGAAACTTCACACTAACACTAAACCTAACCTCATGCTAACCCTAAACATAACCCCTAACCCTAACCCGAACCCTAAACCTAACCTTAACACTAACCTGAACACAAACCCAAACTCTAGCCCTAACTCTAAAAATAACCCTCACCCTATCCTAAACTTCATCCAAACCCTAACCCTAACTTTAACCCTAAACCTAAACCTAACCTAAACCCTAGCCTTGAACCAATCTCTATCAATAACGCTAGTCCATTTGTAAGCCTAGACCGAACACTTATAATAACCCTGAACCTAACACTAAACTTAATCCTAATCCTAAACCTAGACCTAAGCCTAATCCTAACCCTAGACCTAATCCTAACCCTAACCTTAACTCTAACCTTGACCCTAAATAGAACACTGACTCTAACCCTCGACTTGGACCTAAATCTAAATCTTACCCTACACCTAACCCTAAACTTAAACCTAACCCTAACCCTAAACCTAAGCCTGACTCTCAACGGAACCCTAACCCCTAACCTAATCTTCTCCCTTAACATAAACTTCACCCTAACCCTAACCCTAAAACTAAACATAACACTAAATCTCACCCTAACCCTTACCCTAACCCTAATCCTAACCAAAACACTAACACTAATCCTAAACTTAACTCTAACCCTGACCCTAACTCTAACTCTAGCCTAATCCTAACCCTAGAACTGACCCTACACACTCAGCTTAAATGGAAACCTAGCAGTAACCTTCACCGGAATATCTAAACCTAACCCCAACCTTTAACCTAACCCTATTTTTTTTATCTCTAACCTTAACATAGCCCTAAACTTAACCATGACTTAAACCTAACACTAACCCTAACACTAACTCTAAACCTAACCTTAACCCTCAACTTAATCCTAACCTTATCCCTAACCCTAACGCCTAACGCTAACCCTAAGCTCAAACCTCACCCTTAACTTAAACTTCACCCTAACCCTAACCCTAAAGCGAACACTAACCCGAACCGTAAACCGAAGCCTAAACCTGACCCTAACATTAACACAAACAGCTAACCCTAACACTAAGCCTAACCCTTAACTTAACCCTAACCTTAACACAAACACCAAACCCTAACGCTAACCCTCATCCTTCACCTAAACTTCACCCTAAACTTAAGCCTAACCCTAACCCTAAAACTAAACCTAACCCTAAACTATTCCCTAACTCTAGCCTAACCCTAAACCTAACCCGAACTCCAGCCCTAACCCTAACTGTAACACCGTAAAACATCAGCTTAACTGTAAACCTAACACTAAACCTCACACAAACCCCTAACCCTTTCCCTAACCCTAACCATATCCCTCATCCTAGCCCTAACCCTGACCTAAACCTAACCCTTACTCTAACCCTAAACTTAACCCTAACCTTCTCTCTGCCCTACCCTAACCCTAACTCTAACAATAACTCTAAACCTGCCCTAACCGTAACCCTGAACCCTAGCACTAACTCTAACTCTAAACCTAACCCTAACCTAGCCCTACCCTTTAGCGTAAACCTAGCCTGAAACCTAGCCTTACATCTACCCGAACCCTAACCCTATTCCTAACCCTAACACTAACCTTAACCCTACTCTAACCTTAAACCTAACCCTGACTATTAACTGAACTTCACCCTAACTCTAAGCCTAACTCTAACTCTAACCGTAACCATAACAATTACCTTAAACCCTCACCTTAACTGTAAACCTAAGCCTAACCCTCACCCTAACCCTTAACCGTATCCCCAACCCTAAACCTAATGCTATCCCAAACCTTATCCCTAACCCTAACCCTAATACGAACAATAACCCTAACCTAACCCTAATATTAACCCTAAACTTAACCCTACCCGAACCATAAACCTAACCCTAACACCCTAAACCTAACGTCTAACACCATCTCTAATCCTAACCCTTATCATAACCATCACCCTTAACCGAAACTTCACACTAACACTAAACCTAACCTCATGCTAACCCTAAACATAACCCCTAACCCTAACCCGAACCCTAAACCTAACCTTAACACTAACCTGAACACAAACCCAAACTCTAGCCCTAACTCTAAAAATAACCCTCACCCTATCCTAAACTTCATCCAAACCCTAACCCTAACTTTAACCCTAAACCTAAACCTAACCTAAACCCTAGCCTTGAACCAATCTCTATCAATAACGCTAGTCCATTTGTAAGCCTAGACCGAACACTTATAATAACCCTGAACCTAACACTAAACTTAATCCTAATCCTAAACCTAGACCTAAGCCTAATCCTAACCCTAGACCTAATCCTAACCCTAACCTTAACTCTAACCTTGACCCTAAATAGAACACTGACTCTAACCCTCGACTTGGACCTAAATCTAAATCTTACCCTACACCTAACCCTAAACTTAAACCTAACCCTAACCCTAAACCTAAGCCTGACTCTCAACGGAACCCTAACCCCTAACCTAATCTTCTCCCTTAACATAAACTTCACCCTAACCCTAACCCTAAAACTAAACATAACACTAAATCTCACCCTAACCCTTACCCTAACCCTAATCCTAACCAAAACACTAACACTAATCCTAAACTTAACTCTAACCCTGACCCTAACTCTAACTCTAGCCTAATCCTAACCCTAGAACTGACCCTACACACTCAGCTTAAATGGAAACCTAGCAGTAACCTTCACCGGAATATCTAAACCTAACCCCAACCTTTAACCTAACCCTATTTTTTTTATCTCTAACCTTAACATAGCCCTAAACTTAACCATGACTTAAACCTAACACTAACCCTAACACTAACTCTAAACCTAACCTTAACCCTCAACTTAATCCTAACCTTATCCCTAACCCTAACGCCTAACGCTAACCCTAAGCTCAAACCTCACCCTTAACTTAAACTTCACCCTAACCCTAACCCTAAAGCGAACACTAACCCGAACCGTAAACCGAAGCCTAAACCTGACCCTAACATTAACACAAACAGCTAACCCTAACACTAAGCCTAACCCTTAACTTAACCCTAACCTTAACACAAACACCAAACCCTAACGCTAACCCTCATCCTTCACCTAAACTTCACCCTAAACTTAAGCCTAACCCTAACCCTAAAACTAAACCTAACCCTAAACTATTCCCTAACTCTAGCCTAACCCTAAACCTAACCCGAACTCCAGCCCTAACCCTAACTGTAACACCGTAAAACATCAGCTTAACTGTAAACCTAACACTAAACCTCACACAAACCCCTAACCCTTTCCCTAACCCTAACCATATCCCTCATCCTAGCCCTAACCCTGACCTAAACCTAACCCTTACTCTAACCCTAAACTTAACCCTAACCTTCTCTCTGCCCTACCCTAACCCTAACTCTAACAATAACTCTAAACCTGCCCTAACCGTAACCCTGAACCCTAGCACTAACTCTAACTCTAAACCTAACCCTAACCTAGCCCTACCCTTTAGCGTAAACCTAGCCTGAAACCTAGCCTTACATCTACCCGAACCCTAACCCTATTCCTAACCCTAACACTAACCTTAACCCTACTCTAACCTTAAACCTAACCCTGACTATTAACTGAACTTCACCCTAACTCTAAGCCTAACTCTAACTCTAACCGTAACCATAACAATTACCTTAAACCCTCACCTTAACTGTAAACCTAAGCCTAACCCTCACCCTAACCCTTAACCGTATCCCCAACCCTAAACCTAATGCTATCCCAAACCTTATCCCTAACCCTAACCCTAATACGAACAATAACCCTAACCTAACCCTAATATTAACCCTAAACTTAACCCTACCCGAACCATAAACCTAACCCTAACACCCTAAACCTAACGTCTAACACCATCTCTAATCCTAACCCTTATCATAACCATCACCCTTAACCGAAACTTCACACTAACACTAAACCTAACCTCATGCTAACCCTAAACATAACCCCTAACCCTAACCCGAACCCTAAACCTAACCTTAACACTAACCTGAACACAAACCCAAACTCTAGCCCTAACTCTAAAAATAACCCTCACCCTATCCTAAACTTCATCCAAACCCTAACCCTAACTTTAACCCTAAACCTAAACCTAACCTAAACCCTAGCCTTGAACCAATCTCTATCAATAACGCTAGTCCATTTGTAAGCCTAGACCGAACACTTATAATAACCCTGAACCTAACACTAAACTTAATCCTAATCCTAAACCTAGACCTAAGCCTAATCCTAACCCTAGACCTAATCCTAACCCTAACCTTAACTCTAACCTTGACCCTAAATAGAACACTGACTCTAACCCTCGACTTGGACCTAAATCTAAATCTTACCCTACACCTAACCCTAAACTTAAACCTAACCCTAACCCTAAACCTAAGCCTGACTCTCAACGGAACCCTAACCCCTAACCTAATCTTCTCCCTTAACATAAACTTCACCCTAACCCTAACCCTAAAACTAAACATAACACTAAATCTCACCCTAACCCTTACCCTAACCCTAATCCTAACCAAAACACTAACACTAATCCTAAACTTAACTCTAACCCTGACCCTAACTCTAACTCTAGCCTAATCCTAACCCTAGAACTGACCCTACACACTCAGCTTAAATGGAAACCTAGCAGTAACCTTCACCGGAATATCTAAACCTAACCCCAACCTTTAACCTAACCCTATTTTTTTTATCTCTAACCTTAACATAGCCCTAAACTTAACCATGACTTAAACCTAACACTAACCCTAACACTAACTCTAAACCTAACCTTAACCCTCAACTTAATCCTAACCTTATCCCTAACCCTAACGCCTAACGCTAACCCTAAGCTCAAACCTCACCCTTAACTTAAACTTCACCCTAACCCTAACCCTAAAGCGAACACTAACCCGAACCGTAAACCGAAGCCTAAACCTGACCCTAACATTAACACAAACAGCTAACCCTAACACTAAGCCTAACCCTTAACTTAACCCTAACCTTAACACAAACACCAAACCCTAACGCTAACCCTCATCCTTCACCTAAACTTCACCCTAAACTTAAGCCTAACCCTAACCCTAAAACTAAACCTAACCCTAAACTATTCCCTAACTCTAGCCTAACCCTAAACCTAACCCGAACTCCAGCCCTAACCCTAACTGTAACACCGTAAAACATCAGCTTAACTGTAAACCTAACACTAAACCTCACACAAACCCCTAACCCTTTCCCTAACCCTAACCATATCCCTCATCCTAGCCCTAACCCTGACCTAAACCTAACCCTTACTCTAACCCTAAACTTAACCCTAACCTTCTCTCTGCCCTACCCTAACCCTAACTCTAACAATAACTCTAAACCTGCCCTAACCGTAACCCTGAACCCTAGCACTAACTCTAACTCTAAACCTAACCCTAACCTAGCCCTACCCTTTAGCGTAAACCTAGCCTGAAACCTAGCCTTACATCTACCCGAACCCTAACCCTATTCCTAACCCTAACACTAACCTTAACCCTACTCTAACCTTAAACCTAACCCTGACTATTAACTGAACTTCACCCTAACTCTAAGCCTAACTCTAACTCTAACCGTAACCATAACAATTACCTTAAACCCTCACCTTAACTGTAAACCTAAGCCTAACCCTCACCCTAACCCTTAACCGTATCCCCAACCCTAAACCTAATGCTATCCCAAACCTTATCCCTAACCCTAACCCTAATACGAACAATAACCCTAACCTAACCCTAATATTAACCCTAAACTTAACCCTACCCGAACCATAAACCTAACCCTAACACCCTAAACCTAACGTCTAACACCATCTCTAATCCTAACCCTTATCATAACCATCACCCTTAACCGAAACTTCACACTAACACTAAACCTAACCTCATGCTAACCCTAAACATAACCCCTAACCCTAACCCGAACCCTAAACCTAACCTTAACACTAACCTGAACACAAACCCAAACTCTAGCCCTAACTCTAAAAATAACCCTCACCCTATCCTAAACTTCATCCAAACCCTAACCCTAACTTTAACCCTAAACCTAAACCTAACCTAAACCCTAGCCTTGAACCAATCTCTATCAATAACGCTAGTCCATTTGTAAGCCTAGACCGAACACTTATAATAACCCTGAACCTAACACTAAACTTAATCCTAATCCTAAACCTAGACCTAAGCCTAATCCTAACCCTAGACCTAATCCTAACCCTAACCTTAACTCTAACCTTGACCCTAAATAGAACACTGACTCTAACCCTCGACTTGGACCTAAATCTAAATCTTACCCTACACCTAACCCTAAACTTAAACCTAACCCTAACCCTAAACCTAAGCCTGACTCTCAACGGAACCCTAACCCCTAACCTAATCTTCTCCCTTAACATAAACTTCACCCTAACCCTAACCCTAAAACTAAACATAACACTAAATCTCACCCTAACCCTTACCCTAACCCTAATCCTAACCAAAACACTAACACTAATCCTAAACTTAACTCTAACCCTGACCCTAACTCTAACTCTAGCCTAATCCTAACCCTAGAACTGACCCTACACACTCAGCTTAAATGGAAACCTAGCAGTAACCTTCACCGGAATATCTAAACCTAACCCCAACCTTTAACCTAACCCTATTTTTTTTATCTCTAACCTTAACATAGCCCTAAACTTAACCATGACTTAAACCTAACACTAACCCTAACACTAACTCTAAACCTAACCTTAACCCTCAACTTAATCCTAACCTTATCCCTAACCCTAACGCCTAACGCTAACCCTAAGCTCAATCCTCACCCTTAACTTAAACTTCACCCTAACCCTAACCCTAAAGCGAACACTAACCCGAACCGTAAACCGAACCCTAAACCTGACCCTAACATTAACACAAACAGCTAACCCTAACACTAAGCCTAACCCTAAACTTAACCCTAACCTTAACACAAACACCAAACCCTAACGCTAACCCTCATCCTTCACCTAAACTTCACCCTAAACTTAAGCCTAACCCTAACCCTAAAACTAAACCTAACCCTAAACTATTCCCTAACTCTAGCCTAACCCTAAACCTAACCCGAACTCCAGCCCTAACCCTAACTGTAACACCGTAAAACATCAGCTTAACTGTAAACCTAACACTAAACCTCACACAAACCCCTAACCCTTTCCCTAACCCTAACCATATCCCTCATCCTAGCCCTAACCCTGACCTAAACCTAACCCTTACTCTAACCCTAAACTTAACCCTAACCTTCTCTCTGCCCTACCCTAACCCTAACTCTAACAATAACTCTAAACCTGCCCTAACCGTAACCCTGAACCCTAGCACTAACTCTAACTCTAAACCTAACCCTAACCTAGCCCTACCCTTTAGCGTAAACCTAGCCTGAAACCTAGCCTTACATCTACCCGAACCCTAACCCTATTCCTAACCCTAACACTAACCTTAACCCTACTCTAACCTTAAACCTAACCCTGACTATTAACTGAACTTCACCCTAACTCTAAGCCTAACTCTAACTCTAACCGTAACCATAACAATTACCTTAAACCCTCACCTTAACTGTAAACCTAAGCCTAACCCTCACCCTAACCCTTAACCGTATCCCCAACCCTAAACCTAATGCTATCCCAAACCTTATCCCTAACCCTAACCCTAATACGAACAATAACCCTAACCTAACCCTAATATTAACCCTAAACTTAACCCTACCCGAACCATAAACCTAACCCTAACACCCTAAACCTAACGTCTAACACCATCTCTAATCCTAACCCTTATCATAACCATCACCCTTAACCGAAACTTCACACTAACACTAAACCTAACCTCATGCTAACCCTAAACATAACCCCTAACCCTAACCCGAACCCTAAACCTAACCTTAACACTAACCTGAACACAAACCCAAACTCTAGCCCTAACTCTAAAAATAACCCTCACCCTATCCTAAACTTCATCCAAACCCTAACCCTAACTTTAACCCTAAACCTAAACCTAACCTAAACCCTAGCCTTGAACCAATCTCTATCAATAACGCTAGTCCATTTGTAAGCCTAGACCGAACACTTATAATAATCCTGAACATAACACTAAACTTAATCCTAATCCTAAACCTAGACCTAAGCCTAATCCTAACCCTAGACCTAATCCTAACCCTAACCTTAACTCTAACCTTGACCCTAAATAGAACACTGACTCTAACCCTCGACTTGGACCTAAATCTAAATCTTACCCTACACCTAACCCTAAACTTAAACCTAACCCTAACCCTAAACCTAAGCCTGACTCTCAACGGAACCCTAACCCCTAACCTAATCTTCTCCCTTAACATAAACTTCACCCTAACCCTAACCCTAAAACTAAACATAACACTAAATCTCACCCTAACCCTTACCCTAACCCTAATCCTAACCAAAACACTAACACTAATCCTAAACTTAACTCTAACCCTGACCCTAACTCTAACTCTAGCCTAATCCTAACCCTAGAACTGACCCTACACACTCAGCTTAAATGGAAACCTAGCAGTAACCTTCACCGGAATATCTAAACCTAACCCCAACCTTTAACCTAACCCTATTTTTTTTATCTCTAACCTTAACATAGCCCTAAACTTAACCATGACTGAAACCTAACACTAACCCTAACACTAACTCTAAACCTAACCTTAACCCTCAACTTAATCCTAACCTTATCCCTAACCCTAACGCCTAACGCTAACCCTAAGCTCAATCCTCACCCTTAACTTAAACTTCACCCTAACCCTAACCCTAAAGCGAACACTAACCCGAACCGTAAACCGAAACCTAAACCTGACCCTAACATTAACACAAACAGCTAACCCTAACACTAAGCCTAACCCTAAACTTAACCCTAACCTTAACACAAACACCAAACCCTAACGCTAACCCTCATCCTTCACCTAAACTTCACCCTAAACTTAAGCCTAACCCTAACCCTAAAACTAAACCTAACCCTAAACTATTCCCTAACTCTAGCCTAACCCTAAACCTAACCCGAACTCCAGCCCTAACCCTAACTGTAACACCGTAAAACATCAGCTTAACTGTAAACCTAACACTAAACCTCACACAAACCCCTAACCCTTTCCCTAACCCTAACCATATCCCTCATCCTAGCCCTAACCCTGACCTAAACCTAACCCTTACTCTAACCCTAAACTTAACCCTAACCTTCTCTCTGCCCTACCCTAACCCTAACTCTAACAATAACTCTAAACCTGCCCTAACCGTAACCCTGAAGCCTAGCACTAACTCTAACTCTAAACCTCACCCTAACCTAGCCCTACCCTTTAGCGTAAACCTAGCCTGAAACCTAGCCTTACATCTACCCGAACCCTAACCCTATTCCTAACCCTAACACTAACCTTAACCCTACTCTAACCTTAAACCTAACCCTGACTATTAACTGAACTTCACCCTAACTCTAAGCCTAACTCTAACTCTAACCGTAACCATAACAATTACCTTAAACCCTCACCTTAACTGTAAACCTAAGCCTAACCCTCACCCTAACCCTTAACCGTATCCCCAACCCTAAACCTAATGCTATCCCAAACCTTATCCCTAACCCTAACCCTAATACGAACAATAACCCTAACCTAACCCTAATATTAACCCTAAACTTAACCCTACCCGAACCATAAACCTAACCCTAACACCCTAAACCTAACGTCTAACACCATCTCTAATCCTAACCCTTATCATAACCATCACCCTTAACCGAAACTTCACACTAACACTAAACCTAACCTCATGCTAACCCTAAACATAACCCCTAACCCTAACCCGAACCCTAAACCTAACCTTAACACTAACCTGAACACAAACCCAAACTCTAGTCCTAACTCTAAAAATAACCCTCACCCTATCCTAAACTTCATCCAAACCCTAACCTTAACTTTAACCCTAAACCTAAACCTAACCTAAACCCTAGCCTTGAACCAATCTCTATCAATAACGCTAGTCCATTTGTAAGCCTAGACCGAACACTTATAATAACCCTGAACCTAACACTAAACTTAATCCTAATCCTAAACCTAGACCTAAGCCTAATCCTAACCCTAGACCTAATCCTAACCCTAACCTTAACTCTAACCTTGACCCTAAATAGAACACTGACTCTAACCCTCGACTTGGACCTAAATCTAAATCTTACCCTACACCTAACCCTAAACTTAAACCTAACCCTAACCCTAAACCTAAGCCTGACTCTCAACGGAACCCTAACCCCTAACCTAATCTTCTCCCTTAACATAAACTTCACCCTAAAACTAAACATAACACTAAATCTCACCCTAACCCTTACCCTAACCCTAATCCTAACCAAAACACTAACACTAATCCTAAACTTAACTCTAACCCTGACCCTAACTCTAACTCTAGCCTAATCCTAACCCTAGAACTGACCCTACACACTCAGCTTAAATGGAAACCTAGCAGTAACCTTCACCGGAATATCTAAACCTAACCCCAACCTTTAACCTAACCCTATTTTTTTTATCTCTAACCTTAACATAGCCCTAAACTTAACCATGACTTAAACCTAACACTAACCCTAACACTAACTCTAAACCTAACCTTAACCCTCAACTTAATCCTAACCTTATCCCTAACCCTAACGCCTAACGCTAACCCTAAGCTCAATCCTCACCCTTAACTTAAACTTCACCCTAACCCTAACCCTAAAGCGAACACTAACCCGAACCGTAAACCGAACCCTAAACCTGACCCTAACATTAACACAAACAGCTAACCCTAACACTAAGCCTAACCCTTAACTTAACCCTAACCTTAACACAAACACCAAACCCTAACGCTAACCCTCATCCTTCACCTAAACTTCACCCTAAACTTAAGCCTAACCCTAACCCTAAAACTAAACCTAACCCTAAACTATTCCCTAACTCTAGCCTAACCCTAAACCTAACCCGAACTCCAGCCCTAACCCTAACTGTAACACCGTAAAACATCAGCTTAACTGTAAACCTAACACTAAACCTCACACAAACCCCTAACCCTTTCCCTAACCCTAACCATATCCCTCATCCTAGCCCTAACCCTGACCTAAACCTAACCCTTACTCTAACCCTAAACTTAACCCTAACCTTCTCTCTGCCCTACCCTAACCCTAACTCTAACAATAACTCTAAACCTGCCCTAACCGTAACCCTGAAGCCTAGCACTAACTCTAACTCTAAACCTCACCCTAACCTAGCCCTACCCTTTAGCGTAAACCTAGCCTGAAACCTAGCCTTACATCTACCCGAACCCTAACCCTATTCCTAACCCTAACACTAACCTTAACCCTACTCTAACCTTAAACCTAACCCTGACTATTAACTGAACTTCACCCTAACTCTAAGCCTAACTCTAACTCTAACCGTAACCATAACAATTACCTTAAACCCTCACCTTAACTGTAAACCTAAGCCTAACCCTCACCCTAACCCTTAACCGTATCCCCAACCCTAAACCTAATGCTATCCCAAACCTTATCCCTAACCCTAACCCTAATACGAACAATAACCCTAACCTAACCCTAATATTAACCCTAAACTTAACCCTACCCGAACCATAAACCTAACCCTAACACCCTAAACCTAACGTCTAACACCATCTCTAATCCTAACCCTTATCATAACCATCACCCTTAACCGAAACTTCACACTAACACTAAACCTAACCTCATGCTAACCCTAAACATAACCCCTAACCCTAACCCGAACCCTAAACCTAACCTTAACACTAACCTGAACACAAACCCAAACTCTAGTCCTAACTCTAAAAATAACCCTCACCCTATCCTAAACTTCATCCAAACCCTAACCTTAACTTTAACCCTAAACCTAAACCTAACCTAAACCCTAGCCTTGAACCAATCTCTATCAATAACGCTAGTCCATTTGTAAGCCTAGACCGAACACTTATAATAACCCTGAACCTAACACTAAACTTAATCCTAATCCTAAACCTAGACCTAAGCCTAATCCTAACCCTAGACCTAATCCTAACCCTAACCTTAACTCTAACCTTGACCCTAAATAGAACACTGACTCTAACCCTCGACTTGGACCTAAATCTAAATCTTACCCTACACCTAACCCTAAACTTAAACCTAACCCTAACCCTAAACCTAAGCCTGACTCTCAACGGAACCCTAACCCCTAACCTAATCTTCTCCCTTAACATAAACTTCACCCTAAAACTAAACATAACACTAAATCTCACCCTAACCCTTACCCTAACCCTAATCCTAACCAAAACACTAACACTAATCCTAAACTTAACTCTAACCCTGACCCTAACTCTAACTCTAGCCTAATCCTAACCCTAGAACTGACCCTACACACTCAGCTTAAATGGAAACCTAGCAGTAACCTTCACCGGAATATCTAAACCTAACCCCAACCTTTAACCTAACCCTATTTTTTTTATCTCTAACCTTAACATAGCCCTAAACTTAACCATGACTTAAACCTAACACTAACCCTAACACTAACTCTAAACCTAACCTTAACCCTCAACTTAATCCTAACCTTATCCCTAACCCTAACGCCTAACGCTAACCCTAAGCTCAATCCTCACCCTTAACTTAAACTTCACCCTAACCCTAACCCTAAAGCGAACACTAACCCGAACCGTAAACCGAACCCTAAACCTGACCCTAACATTAACACAAACAGCTAACCCTAACACTAAGCCTAACCCTTAACTTAACCCTAACCTTAACACAAACACCAAACCCTAACGCTAACCCTCATCCTTCACCTAAACTTCACCCTAAACTTAAGCCTAACCCTAACCCTAAAACTAAACCTAACCCTAAACTATTCCCTAACTCTAGCCTAACCCTAAACCTAACCCGAACTCCAGCCCTAACCCTAACTGTAACACCGTAAAACATCAGCTTAACTGTAAACCTAACACTAAACCTCACACAAACCCCTAACCCTTTCCCTAACCCTAACCATATCCCTCATCCTAGCCCTAACCCTGACCTAAACCTAACCCTTACTCTAACCCTAAACTTAACCCTAACCTTCTCTCTGCCCTACCCTAACCCTAACTCTAACAATAACTCTAAACCTGCCCTAACCGTAACCCTGAACCCTAGCACTAACTCTAACTCTAAACCTCACCCTAACCTAGCCCTACCCTTTAGCGTAAACCTAGCCTGAAACCTAGCCTTACATCTACCCGAACCCTAACCCTATTCCTAACCCTAACACTAACCTTAACCCTACTCTAACCTTAAACCTAACCCTGACTATTAACTGAACTTCACCCTAACTCTAAGCCTAACTCTAACTCTAACCGTAACCATAACAATTACCTTAAACCCTCACCTTAACTGTAAACCTAAGCCTAACCCTCACCCTAACCCTTAACCGTATCCCCAACCCTAAACCTAATGCTATCCCAAACCTTATCCCTAACCCTAACCCTAATACGAACAATAACCCTAACCTAACCCTAATATTAACCCTAAACTTAACCCTACCCGAACCATAAACCTAACCCTAACACCCTAAACCTAACGTCTAACACCATCTCTAATCCTAACCCTTATCATAACCATCACCCTTAACCGAAACTTCACACTAACACTAAACCTAACCTCATGCTAACCCTAAACATAACCCCTAACCCTAACCCGAACCCTAAACCTAACCTTAACACTAACCTGAACACAAACCCAAACTCTAGTCCTAACTCTAAAAATAACCCTCACCCTATCCTAAACTTCATCCAAACCCTAACCCTAACTTTAACCCTAAACCTAAACCTAACCTAAACCCTAGCCTTGAACCAATCTCTATCAATAACGCTAGTCCATTTGTAAGCCTAGACCGAACACTTATAATAACCCTGAACCTAACACTAAACTTAATCCTAATCCTAAACCTAGACCTAAGCCTAATCCTAACCCTAGACCTAATCCTAACCCTAACCTTAACTCTAACCTTGACCCTAAATAGAACACTGACTCTAACCCTCGACTTGGACCTAAATCTAAATCTTACCCTACACCTAACCCTAAACTTAAACCTAACCCTAACCCTAAACCTAAGCCTGACTCTCAACGGAACCCTAACCCCTAACCTAATCTTCTCCCTTAACATAAACTTCACCCTAACCCTAACCCTAAAACTAAACATAACACTAAATCTCACCCTAACCCTTACCCTAACCCTAATCCTAACCAAAACACTAACACTAATCCTAAACTTAACTCTAACCCTGACCCTAACTCTAACTCTAGCCTAATCCTAACCCTAGAACTGACCCTACACACTCAGCTTAAATGGAAACCTAGCAGTAACCTTCACCGGAATATCTAAACCTAACCCCAACCTTTAACCTAACCCTATTTTTTTTATCTCTAACCTTAACATAGCCCTAAACTTAACCATGACTTAAACCTAACACTAACCCTAACACTAACTCTAAACCTAACCTTAACCCTCAACTTAATCCTAACCTTATCCCTAACCCTAACGCCTAACGCTAACCCTAAGCTCAATCCTCACCCTTAACTTAAACTTCACCCTAACCCTAACCCTAAAGCGAACACTAACCCGAACCGTAAACCGAAACCTAAACCTGACCCTAACATTAACACAAACAGCTAACCCTAACACTAAGCCTAACCCTTAACTTAACCCTAACCTTAACACAAACACCAAACCCTAACGCTAACCCTCATCCTTCACCTAAACTTCACCCTAAACTTAAGCCTAACCCTAACCCTAAAACTAAACCTAACCCTAAACTATTCCCTAACTCTAGCCTAACCCTAAACCTAACCCGAACTCCAGCCCTAACCCTAACTGTAACACCGTAAAACATCAGCTTAACTGTAAACCTAACACTAAACCTCACACAAACCCCTAACCCTTTCCCTAACCCTAACCATATCCCTCATCCTAGCCCTAACCCTGACCTAAACCTAACCCTTACTCTAACCCTAAACTTAACCCTAACCTTCTCTCTGCCCTACCCTAACCCTCACTCTAACAATAACTCTAAACCTGCCCTAACCGTAACCCTGAAGCCTAGCACTAACTCTAACTCTAAACCTCACCCTAACCTAGCCCTACCCTTTAGCGTAAACCTAGCCTGAAACCTAGCCTTACATCTACCCGAACCCTAACCCTATTCCTAACCCTAACACTAACCTTAACCCTACTCTAACCTTAAACCTAACCCTGACTATTAACTGAACTTCACCCTAACTCTAAGCCTAACTCTAACTCTAACCGTAACCATAACAATTACCTTAAACCCTCACCTTAACTGTAAACCTAAGCCTAACCCTCACCCTAACCCTTAACCGTATCCCCAACCCTAAACCTAATGCTATCCCAAACCTTATCCCTAACCCTAACCCTAATACGAACAATAACCCTAACCTAACCCTAATATTAACCCTAAACTTAACCCTACCCGAACCATAAACCTAACCCTAACACCCTAAACCTAACGTCTAACACCATCTCTAATCCTAACCCTTATCATAACCATCACCCTTAACCGAAACTTCACACTAACACTAAACCTAACCTCATGCTAACCCTAAACATAACCCCTAACCCTAACCCGAACCCTAAACCTAACCTTAACACTAACCTGAACACAAACCCAAACTCTAGTCCTAACTCTAAAAATAACCCTCACCCTATCCTAAACTTCATCCAAACCCTAACCCTAACTTTAACCCTAAACCTAAACCTAACCTAAACCCTAGCCTTGAACCAATCTCTATCAATAACGCTAGTCCATTTGTAAGCCTAGACCGAACACTTATAATAACCCTGAACCTAACACTAAACTTAATCCTAATCCTAAACCTAGACCTAAGCCTAATCCTAACCCTAGACCTAATCCTAACCCTAACCTTAACTCTAACCTTGACCCTAAATAGAACACTGACTCTAACCCTCGACTTGGACCTAAATCTAAATCTTACCCTACACCTAACCCTAAACTTAAACCTAACCCTAACCCTAAACCTAAGCCTGACTCTCAACGGAACCCTAACCCCTAACCTAATCTTCTCCCTTAACATAAACTTCACCCTAACCCTAACCCTAAAACTAAACATAACACTAAATCTCACCCTAACCCTTACCCTAACCCTAATCCTAACCAAAACACTAACACTAATCCTAAACTTAACTCTAACCCTGACCCTAACTCTAACTCTAGCCTAATCCTAACCCTAGAACTGACCCTACACACTCAGCTTAAATGGAAACCTAGCAGTAACCTTCACCGGAATATCTAAACCTAACCCCAACCTTTAACCTAACCCTATTTTTTTTATCTCTAACCTTAACATAGCCCTAAACTTAACCATGACTTAAACCTAACACTAACCCTAACACTAACTCTAAACCTAACCTTAACCCTCAACTTAATCCTAACCTTATCCCTAACCCTAACGCCTAACGCTAACCCTAAGCTCAATCCTCACCCTTAACTTAAACTTCACCCTAACCCTAACCCTAAAGCGAACACTAACCCGAACCGTAAACCGAAACCTAAACCTGACCCTAACATTAACACAAACAGCTAACCCTAACACTAAGCCTAACCCTAAACTTAACCCTAACCTTAACACAAACACCAAACCCTAACGCTAACCCTCATCCTTCACCTAAACTTCACCCTAAACTTAAGCCTAACCCTAACCCTAAAACTAAACCTAACCCTAAACTATTCCCTAACTCTAGCCTAACCCTAAACCTAACCCGAACTCCAGCCCTAACCCTAACTGTAACACCGTAAAACATCAGCTTAACTGTAAACCTAACACTAAACCTCACACAAACCCCTAACCCTTTCCCTAACCCTAACCATATCCCTCATCCTAGCCCTAACCCTGACCTAAACCTAACCCTTACTCTAACCCTAAACTTAACCCTAACCTTCTCTCTGCCCTACCCTAACCCTCACTCTAACAATAACTCTAAACCTGCCCTAACCGTAACCCTGAAGCCTAGCACTAACTCTAACTCTAAACCTAACCCTAACCTAGCCCTACCCTTTAGCGTAAACCTAGCCTGAAACCTAGCCTTACATCTACCCGAACCCTAACCCTATTCCTAACCCTAACACTAACCTTAACCCTACTCTAACCTTAAACCTAACCCTGACTATTAACTGAACTTCACCCTAACTCTAAGCCTAACTCTAACTCTAACCGTAACCATAACAATTACCTTAAACCCTCACCTTAACTGTAAACCTAAGCCTAACCCTCACCCTAACCCTTAACCGTATCCCCAACCCTAAACCTAATGCTATCCCAAACCTTATCCCTAACCCTAACCCTAATACGAACAATAACCCTAACCTAACCCTAATATTAACCCTAAACTTAACCCTACCCGAACCATAAACCTAACCCTAACACCCTAAACCTAACGTCTAACACCATCTCTAATCCTAACCCTTATCATAACCATCACCCTTAACCGAAACTTCACACTAACACTAAACCTAACCTCATGCTAACCCTAAACATAACCCCTAACCCTAACCCGAACCCTAAACCTAACCTTAACACAAACCTGAACACAAACCCAAACTCTAGCCCTAACTCTAAAAATAACCCTCACCCTATCCTAAACTTCATCCAAACCCTAAACCTAACTTTAACCCTAAACCTAAACCTAACCTAAACCCTAACCTTGAACCAATCTCTATCAATAACGCTAGTCCATTTGTAAGCCTAGACCGAACACTTATAATAACCCTGAACCTAACACTAAACTTAATCCTAATCCTAAACCTAGACCTAAGCCTAATCCTAACCCTAGACCTAATCCTAACCCTAACCTTAACTCTAACCTTGACCCTAAATAGAACACTGACTCTAACCCTCGACTTGGACCTAAATCTAAATCTTACCCTACACCTAACCCTAAACTTAAACCTAACCCTAACCCTAAACCTAAGCCTGACTCTCAACGGAACCCTAACCCCTAACCTAATCTTCTCCCTTAACATAAACTTCACCCTAACCCTAACCCTAAAACTAAACATAACACTAAATCTCACCCTAACCCTTACCCTAACCCTAATCCTAACCAAAACACTAACACTAATCCTAAACTTAACTCTAACCCTGACCCTAACTCTAACTCTAGCCTAATCCTAACCCTAGAACTGACCCTACACACTCAGCTTAAATGGAAACCTAGCAGTAACCTTCACCGGAATATCTAAACCTAACCCCAATCTTTAACCTAACCCTATTTTTTTTATCTCTAACCTTAACATAGCCCTAAACTTAACCATGACTTAAACCTAACACTAACCCTAACACTAACTCTAAACCTAACCTTAACCCTCAACTTAATCCTAACCTTATCCCTAACCCTAACGCCTAACGCTAACCCTAAGCTCAATCCTCACCCTTAACTTAAACTTCACCCTAACCCTAACCCTAAAGCGAACACTAACCCGAACCGTAAACCGAAACCTAAACCTGACCCTAACATTAACACAAACAGCTAACCCTAACACTAAGCCTAACCCTTAACTTAACCCTAACCTTAACACAAACACCAAACCCTAACGCTAACCCTCATCCTTCACCTAAACTTCACCCTAAACTTAAGCCTAACCCTAACCCTAAAACTAAACCTAACCCTAAACTATTCCCTAACTCTAGCCTAACCCTAAACCTAACCCGAACTCCAGCCCTAACCCTAACTGTAACACCGTAAAACATCAGCTTAACTGTAAACCTAACACTAAACCTCACACAAACCCCTAACCCTTTCCCTAACCCTAACCATATCCCTCATCCTAGCCCTAACCCTGACCTAAACCTAACCCTTACTCTAACCCTAAACTTAACCCTAACCTTCTCTCTGCCCTACCCTAACCCTCACTCTAACAATAACTCTAAACCTGCCCTAACCGTAACCCTGAAGCCTAGCACTAACTCTAACTCTAAACCTAACCCTAACCTAGCCCTACCCTTTAGCGTAAACCTAGCCTGAAACCTAGCCTTACATCTACCCGAACCCTAACCCTATTCCTAACCCTAACACTAACCTTAACCCTACTCTAACCTTAAACCTAACCCTGACTATTAACTGAACTTCACCCTAACTCTAAGCCTAACTCTAACTCTAACCGTAACCATAACAATTACCTTAAACCCTCACCTTAACTGTAAACCTAAGCCTAACCCTCACCCTAACCCTTAACCGTATCCCCAACCCTAAACCTAATGCTATCCCAAACCTTATCCCTAACCCTAACCCTAATACGAACAATAACCCTAACCTAACCCTAATATTAACCCTAAACTTAACCCTACCCGAACCATAAACCTAACCCTAACACCCTAAACCTAACGTCTAACACCATCTCTAATCCTAACCCTTATCATAACCATCACCCTTAACCGAAACTTCACACTAACACTAAACCTAACCTCATGCTAACCCTAAACATAACCCCTAACCCTAACCCGAACCCTAAACCTAACCTTAACACTAACCTGAACACAAACCCAAACTCTAGTCCTAACTCTAAAAATAACCCTCACCCTATCCTAAACTTCATCCAAACCCTAACCTTAACTTTAACCCTAAACCTAAACCTAACCTAAACCCTAGCCTTGAACCAATCTCTATCAATAACGCTAGTCCATTTGTAAGCCTAGACCGAACACTTATAATAACCCTGAACCTAACACTAAACTTAATCCTAATCCTAAACCTAGACCTAAGCCTAATCCTAACCCTAGACCTAATCCTAACCCTAACCTTAACTCTAACCTTGACCCTAAATAGAACACTGACTCTAACCCTCGACTTGGACCTAAATCTAAATCTTACCCTACACCTAACCCTAAACTTAAACCTAACCCTAACCCTAAACCTAAGCCTGACTCTCAACGGAACCCTAACCCCTAACCTAATCTTCTCCCTTAACATAAACTTCACCCTAAAACTAAACATAACACTAAATCTCACCCTAACCCTTACCCTAACCCTAATCCTAACCAAAACACTAACACTAATCCTAAACTTAACTCTAACCCTGACCCTAACTCTAACTCTAGCCTAATCCTAACCCTAGAACTGACCCTACACACTCAGCTTAAATGGAAACCTAGCAGTAACCTTCACCGGAATATCTAAACCTAACCCCAACCTTTAACCTAACCCTATTTTTTTTATCTCTAACCTTAACATAGCCCTAAACTTAACCATGACTTAAACCTAACACTAACCCTAACACTAACTCTAAACCTAACCTTAACCCTCAACTTAATCCTAACCTTATCCCTAACCCTAACGCCTAACGCTAACCCTAAGCTCAATCCTCACCCTTAACTTAAACTTCACCCTAACCCTAACCCTAAAGCGAACACTAACCCGAACCGTAAACCGAACCCTAAACCTGACCCTAACATTAACACAAACAGCTAACCCTAACACTAAGCCTAACCCTTAACTTAACCCTAACCTTAACACAAACACCAAACCCTAACGCTAACCCTCATCCTTCACCTAAACTTCACCCTAAACTTAAGCCTAACCCTAACCCTAAAACTAAACCTAACCCTAAACTATTCCCTAACTCTAGCCTAACCCTAAACCTAACCCGAACTCCAGCCCTAACCCTAACTGTAACACCGTAAAACATCAGCTTAACTGTAAACCTAACACTAAACCTCACACAAACCCCTAACCCTTTCCCTAACCCTAACCATATCCCTCATCCTAGCCCTAACCCTGACCTAAACCTAACCCTTACTCTAACCCTAAACTTAACCCTAACCTTCTCTCTGCCCTACCCTAACCCTAACTCTAACAATAACTCTAAACCTGCCCTAACCGTAACCCTGAAGCCTAGCACTAACTCTAACTCTAAACCTCACCCTAACCTAGCCCTACCCTTTAGCGTAAACCTAGCCTGAAACCTAGCCTTACATCTACCCGAACCCTAACCCTATTCCTAACCCTAACACTAACCTTAACCCTACTCTAACCTTAAACCTAACCCTGACTATTAACTGAACTTCACCCTAACTCTAAGCCTAACTCTAACTCTAACCGTAACCATAACAATTACCTTAAACCCTCACCTTAACTGTAAACCTAAGCCTAACCCTCACCCTAACCCTTAACCGTATCCCCAACCCTAAACCTAATGCTATCCCAAACCTTATCCCTAACCCTAACCCTAATACGAACAATAACCCTAACCTAACCCTAATATTAACCCTAAACTTAACCCTACCCGAACCATAAACCTAACCCTAACACCCTAAACCTAACGTCTAACACCATCTCTAATCCTAACCCTTATCATAACCATCACCCTTAACCGAAACTTCACACTAACACTAAACCTAACCTCATGCTAACCCTAAACATAACCCCTAACCCTAACCCGAACCCTAAACCTAACCTTAACACTAACCTGAACACAAACCCAAACTCTAGTCCTAACTCTAAAAATAACCCTCACCCTATCCTAAACTTCATCCAAACCCTAACCTTAACTTTAACCCTAAACCTAAACCTAACCTAAACCCTAGCCTTGAACCAATCTCTATCAATAACGCTAGTCCATTTGTAAGCCTAGACCGAACACTTATAATAACCCTGAACCTAACACTAAACTTAATCCTAATCCTAAACCTAGACCTAAGCCTAATCCTAACCCTAGACCTAATCCTAACCCTAACCTTAACTCTAACCTTGACCCTAAATAGAACACTGACTCTAACCCTCGACTTGGACCTAAATCTAAATCTTACCCTACACCTAACCCTAAACTTAAACCTAACCCTAACCCTAAACCTAAGCCTGACTCTCAACGGAACCCTAACCCCTAACCTAATCTTCTCCCTTAACATAAACTTCACCCTAAAACTAAACATAACACTAAATCTCACCCTAACCCTTACCCTAACCCTAATCCTAACCAAAACACTAACACTAATCCTAAACTTAACTCTAACCCTGACCCTAACTCTAACTCTAGCCTAATCCTAACCCTAGAACTGACCCTACACACTCAGCTTAAATGGAAACCTAGCAGTAACCTTCACCGGAATATCTAAACCTAACCCCAACCTTTAACCTAACCCTATTTTTTTTATCTCTAACCTTAACATAGCCCTAAACTTAACCATGACTTAAACCTAACACTAACCCTAACACTAACTCTAAACCTAACCTTAACCCTCAACTTAATCCTAACCTTATCCCTAACCCTAACGCCTAACGCTAACCCTAAGCTCAATCCTCACCCTTAACTTAAACTTCACCCTAACCCTAACCCTAAAGCGAACACTAACCCGAACCGTAAACCGAACCCTAAACCTGACCCTAACATTAACACAAACAGCTAACCCTAACACTAAGCCTAACCCTTAACTTAACCCTAACCTTAACACAAACACCAAACCCTAACGCTAACCCTCATCCTTCACCTAAACTTCACCCTAAACTTAAGCCTAACCCTAACCCTAAAACTAAACCTAACCCTAAACTATTCCCTAACTCTAGCCTAACCCTAAACCTAACCCGAACTCCAGCCCTAACCCTAACTGTAACACCGTAAAACATCAGCTTAACTGTAAACCTAACACTAAACCTCACACAAACCCCTAACCCTTTCCCTAACCCTAACCATATCCCTCATCCTAGCCCTAACCCTGACCTAAACCTAACCCTTACTCTAACCCTAAACTTAACCCTAACCTTCTCTCTGCCCTACCCTAACCCTAACTCTAACAATAACTCTAAACCTGCCCTAACCGTAACCCTGAACCCTAGCACTAACTCTAACTCTAAACCTCACCCTAACCTAGCCCTACCCTTTAGCGTAAACCTAGCCTGAAACCTAGCCTTACATCTACCCGAACCCTAACCCTATTCCTAACCCTAACACTAACCTTAACCCTACTCTAACCTTAAACCTAACCCTGACTATTAACTGAACTTCACCCTAACTCTAAGCCTAACTCTAACTCTAACCGTAACCATAACAATTACCTTAAACCCTCACCTTAACTGTAAACCTAAGCCTAACCCTCACCCTAACCCTTAACCGTATCCCCAACCCTAAACCTAATGCTATCCCAAACCTTATCCCTAACCCTAACCCTAATACGAACAATAACCCTAACCTAACCCTAATATTAACCCTAAACTTAACCCTACCCGAACCATAAACCTAACCCTAACACCCTAAACCTAACGTCTAACACCATCTCTAATCCTAACCCTTATCATAACCATCACCCTTAACCGAAACTTCACACTAACACTAAACCTAACCTCATGCTAACCCTAAACATAACCCCTAACCCTAACCCGAACCCTAAACCTAACCTTAACACTAACCTGAACACAAACCCAAACTCTAGTCCTAACTCTAAAAATAACCCTCACCCTATCCTAAACTTCATCCAAACCCTAACCCTAACTTTAACCCTAAACCTAAACCTAACCTAAACCCTAGCCTTGAACCAATCTCTATCAATAACGCTAGTCCATTTGTAAGCCTAGACCGAACACTTATAATAACCCTGAACCTAACACTAAACTTAATCCTAATCCTAAACCTAGACCTAAGCCTAATCCTAACCCTAGACCTAATCCTAACCCTAACCTTAACTCTAACCTTGACCCTAAATAGAACACTGACTCTAACCCTCGACTTGGACCTAAATCTAAATCTTACCCTACACCTAACCCTAAACTTAAACCTAACCCTAACCCTAAACCTAAGCCTGACTCTCAACGGAACCCTAACCCCTAACCTAATCTTCTCCCTTAACATAAACTTCACCCTAACCCTAACCCTAAAACTAAACATAACACTAAATCTCACCCTAACCCTTACCCTAACCCTAATCCTAACCAAAACACTAACACTAATCCTAAACTTAACTCTAACCCTGACCCTAACTCTAACTCTAGCCTAATCCTAACCCTAGAACTGACCCTACACACTCAGCTTAAATGGAAACCTAGCAGTAACCTTCACCGGAATATCTAAACCTAACCCCAACCTTTAACCTAACCCTATTTTTTTTATCTCTAACCTTAACATAGCCCTAAACTTAACCATGACTTAAACCTAACACTAACCCTAACACTAACTCTAAACCTAACCTTAACCCTCAACTTAATCCTAACCTTATCCCTAACCCTAACGCCTAACGCTAACCCTAAGCTCAATCCTCACCCTTAACTTAAACTTCACCCTAACCCTAACCCTAAAGCGAACACTAACCCGAACCGTAAACCGAAACCTAAACCTGACCCTAACATTAACACAAACAGCTAACCCTAACACTAAGCCTAACCCTTAACTTAACCCTAACCTTAACACAAACACCAAACCCTAACGCTAACCCTCATCCTTCACCTAAACTTCACCCTAAACTTAAGCCTAACCCTAACCCTAAAACTAAACCTAACCCTAAACTATTCCCTAACTCTAGCCTAACCCTAAACCTAACCCGAACTCCAGCCCTAACCCTAACTGTAACACCGTAAAACATCAGCTTAACTGTAAACCTAACACTAAACCTCACACAAACCCCTAACCCTTTCCCTAACCCTAACCATATCCCTCATCCTAGCCCTAACCCTGACCTAAACCTAACCCTTACTCTAACCCTAAACTTAACCCTAACCTTCTCTCTGCCCTACCCTAACCCTCACTCTAACAATAACTCTAAACCTGCCCTAACCGTAACCCTGAAGCCTAGCACTAACTCTAACTCTAAACCTCACCCTAACCTAGCCCTACCCTTTAGCGTAAACCTAGCCTGAAACCTAGCCTTACATCTACCCGAACCCTAACCCTATTCCTAACCCTAACACTAACCTTAACCCTACTCTAACCTTAAACCTAACCCTGACTATTAACTGAACTTCACCCTAACTCTAAGCCTAACTCTAACTCTAACCGTAACCATAACAATTACCTTAAACCCTCACCTTAACTGTAAACCTAAGCCTAACCCTCACCCTAACCCTTAACCGTATCCCCAACCCTAAACCTAATGCTATCCCAAACCTTATCCCTAACCCTAACCCTAATACGAACAATAACCCTAACCTAACCCTAATATTAACCCTAAACTTAACCCTACCCGAACCATAAACCTAACCCTAACACCCTAAACCTAACGTCTAACACCATCTCTAATCCTAACCCTTATCATAACCATCACCCTTAACCGAAACTTCACACTAACACTAAACCTAACCTCATGCTAACCCTAAACATAACCCCTAACCCTAACCCGAACCCTAAACCTAACCTTAACACTAACCTGAACACAAACCCAAACTCTAGTCCTAACTCTAAAAATAACCCTCACCCTATCCTAAACTTCATCCAAACCCTAACCCTAACTTTAACCCTAAACCTAAACCTAACCTAAACCCTAGCCTTGAACCAATCTCTATCAATAACGCTAGTCCATTTGTAAGCCTAGACCGAACACTTATAATAACCCTGAACCTAACACTAAACTTAATCCTAATCCTAAACCTAGACCTAAGCCTAATCCTAACCCTAGACCTAATCCTAACCCTAACCTTAACTCTAACCTTGACCCTAAATAGAACACTGACTCTAACCCTCGACTTGGACCTAAATCTAAATCTTACCCTACACCTAACCCTAAACTTAAACCTAACCCTAACCCTAAACCTAAGCCTGACTCTCAACGGAACCCTAACCCCTAACCTAATCTTCTCCCTTAACATAAACTTCACCCTAACCCTAACCCTAAAACTAAACATAACACTAAATCTCACCCTAACCCTTACCCTAACCCTAATCCTAACCAAAACACTAACACTAATCCTAAACTTAACTCTAACCCTGACCCTAACTCTAACTCTAGCCTAATCCTAACCCTAGAACTGACCCTACACACTCAGCTTAAATGGAAACCTAGCAGTAACCTTCACCGGAATATCTAAACCTAACCCCAACCTTTAACCTAACCCTATTTTTTTTATCTCTAACCTTAACATAGCCCTAAACTTAACCATGACTTAAACCTAACACTAACCCTAACACTAACTCTAAACCTAACCTTAACCCTCAACTTAATCCTAACCTTATCCCTAACCCTAACGCCTAACGCTAACCCTAAGCTCAATCCTCACCCTTAACTTAAACTTCACCCTAACCCTAACCCTAAAGCGAACACTAACCCGAACCGTAAACCGAAACCTAAACCTGACCCTAACATTAACACAAACAGCTAACCCTAACACTAAGCCTAACCCTAAACTTAACCCTAACCTTAACACAAACACCAAACCCTAACGCTAACCCTCATCCTTCACCTAAACTTCACCCTAAACTTAAGCCTAACCCTAACCCTAAAACTAAACCTAACCCTAAACTATTCCCTAACTCTAGCCTAACCCTAAACCTAACCCGAACTCCAGCCCTAACCCTAACTGTAACACCGTAAAACATCAGCTTAACTGTAAACCTAACACTAAACCTCACACAAACCCCTAACCCTTTCCCTAACCCTAACCATATCCCTCATCCTAGCCCTAACCCTGACCTAAACCTAACCCTTACTCTAACCCTAAACTTAACCCTAACCTTCTCTCTGCCCTACCCTAACCCTCACTCTAACAATAACTCTAAACCTGCCCTAACCGTAACCCTGAAGCCTAGCACTAACTCTAACTCTAAACCTAACCCTAACCTAGCCCTACCCTTTAGCGTAAACCTAGCCTGAAACCTAGCCTTACATCTACCCGAACCCTAACCCTATTCCTAACCCTAACACTAACCTTAACCCTACTCTAACCTTAAACCTAACCCTGACTATTAACTGAACTTCACCCTAACTCTAAGCCTAACTCTAACTCTAACCGTAACCATAACAATTACCTTAAACCCTCACCTTAACTGTAAACCTAAGCCTAACCCTCACCCTAACCCTTAACCGTATCCCCAACCCTAAACCTAATGCTATCCCAAACCTTATCCCTAACCCTAACCCTAATACGAACAATAACCCTAACCTAACCCTAATATTAACCCTAAACTTAACCCTACCCGAACCATAAACCTAACCCTAACACCCTAAACCTAACGTCTAACACCATCTCTAATCCTAACCCTTATCATAACCATCACCCTTAACCGAAACTTCACACTAACACTAAACCTAACCTCATGCTAACCCTAAACATAACCCCTAACCCTAACCCGAACCCTAAACCTAACCTTAACACAAACCTGAACACAAACCCAAACTCTAGCCCTAACTCTAAAAATAACCCTCACCCTATCCTAAACTTCATCCAAACCCTAAACCTAACTTTAACCCTAAACCTAAACCTAACCTAAACCCTAACCTTGAACCAATCTCTATCAATAACGCTAGTCCATTTGTAAGCCTAGACCGAACACTTATAATAACCCTGAACCTAACACTAAACTTAATCCTAATCCTAAACCTAGACCTAAGCCTAATCCTAACCCTAGACCTAATCCTAACCCTAACCTTAACTCTAACCTTGACCCTAAATAGAACACTGACTCTAACCCTCGACTTGGACCTAAATCTAAATCTTACCCTACACCTAACCCTAAACTTAAACCTAACCCTAACCCTAAACCTAAGCCTGACTCTCAACGGAACCCTAACCCCTAACCTAATCTTCTCCCTTAACATAAACTTCACCCTAACCCTAACCCTAAAACTAAACATAACACTAAATCTCACCCTAACCCTTACCCTAACCCTAATCCTAACCAAAACACTAACACTAATCCTAAACTTAACTCTAACCCTGACCCTAACTCTAACTCTAGCCTAATCCTAACCCTAGAACTGACCCTACACACTCAGCTTAAATGGAAACCTAGCAGTAACCTTCACCGGAATATCTAAACCTAACCCCAATCTTTAACCTAACCCTATTTTTTTTATCTCTAACCTTAACATAGCCCTAAACTTAACCATGACTTAAACCTAACACTAACCCTAACACTAACTCTAAACCTAACCTTAACCCTCAACTTAATCCTAACCTTATCCCTAACCCTAACGCCTAACGCTAACCCTAAGCTCAATCCTCACCCTTAACTTAAACTTCACCCTAACCCTAACCCTAAAGCGAACACTAACCCGAACCGTAAACCGAAACCTAAACCTGACCCTAACATTAACACAAACAGCTAACCCTAACACTAAGCCTAACCCTTAACTTAACCCTAACCTTAACACAAACACCAAACCCTAACGCTAACCCTCATCCTTCACCTAAACTTCACCCTAAACTTAAGCCTAACCCTAACCCTAAAACTAAACCTAACCCTAAACTATTCCCTAACTCTAGCCTAACCCTAAACCTAACCCGAACTCCAGCCCTAACCCTAACTGTAACACCGTAAAACATCAGCTTAACTGTAAACCTAACACTAAACCTCACACAAACCCCTAACCCTTTCCCTAACCCTAACCATATCCCTCATCCTAGCCCTAACCCTGACCTAAACCTAACCCTTACTCTAACCCTAAACTTAACCCTAACCTTCTCTCTGCCCTACCCTAACCCTCACTCTAACAATAACTCTAAACCTGCCCTAACCGTAACCCTGAAGCCTAGCACTAACTCTAACTCTAAACCTAACCCTAACCTAGCCCTACCCTTTAGCGTAAACCTAGCCTGAAACCTAGCCTTACATCTACCCGAACCCTAACCCTATTCCTAACCCTAACACTAACCTTAACCCTACTCTAACCTTAAACCTAACCCTGACTATTAACTGAACTTCACCCTAACTCTAAGCCTAACTCTAACTCTAACCGTAACCATAACAATTACCTTAAACCCTCACCTTAACTGTAAACCTAAGCCTAACCCTCACCCTAACCCTTAACCGTATCCCCAACCCTAAACCTAATGCTATCCCAAACCTTATCCCTAACCCTAACCCTAATACGAACAATAACCCTAACCTAACCCTAATATTAACCCTAAACTTAACCCTACCCGAACCATAAACCTAACCCTAACACCCTAAACCTAACGTCTAACACCATCTCTAATCCTAACCCTTATCATAACCATCACCCTTAACCGAAACTTCACACTAACACTAAACCTAACCTCATGCTAACCCTAAACATAACCCCTAACCCTAACCCGAACCCTAAACCTAACCTTAACACTAACCTGAACACAAACCCAAACTCTAGTCCTAACTCTAAAAATAACCCTCACCCTATCCTAAACTTCATCCAAACCCTAACCTTAACTTTAACCCTAAACCTAAACCTAACCTAAACCCTAGCCTTGAACCAATCTCTATCAATAACGCTAGTCCATTTGTAAGCCTAGACCGAACACTTATAATAACCCTGAACCTAACACTAAACTTAATCCTAATCCTAAACCTAGACCTAAGCCTAATCCTAACCCTAGACCTAATCCTAACCCTAACCTTAACTCTAACCTTGACCCTAAATAGAACACTGACTCTAACCCTCGACTTGGACCTAAATCTAAATCTTACCCTACACCTAACCCTAAACTTAAACCTAACCCTAACCCTAAACCTAAGCCTGACTCTCAACGGAACCCTAACCCCTAACCTAATCTTCTCCCTTAACATAAACTTCACCCTAAAACTAAACATAACACTAAATCTCACCCTAACCCTTACCCTAACCCTAATCCTAACCAAAACACTAACACTAATCCTAAACTTAACTCTAACCCTGACCCTAACTCTAACTCTAGCCTAATCCTAACCCTAGAACTGACCCTACACACTCAGCTTAAATGGAAACCTAGCAGTAACCTTCACCGGAATATCTAAACCTAACCCCAACCTTTAACCTAACCCTATTTTTTTTATCTCTAACCTTAACATAGCCCTAAACTTAACCATGACTTAAACCTAACACTAACCCTAACACTAACTCTAAACCTAACCTTAACCCTCAACTTAATCCTAACCTTATCCCTAACCCTAACGCCTAACGCTAACCCTAAGCTCAATCCTCACCCTTAACTTAAACTTCACCCTAACCCTAACCCTAAAGCGAACACTAACCCGAACCGTAAACCGAACCCTAAACCTGACCCTAACATTAACACAAACAGCTAACCCTAACACTAAGCCTAACCCTTAACTTAACCCTAACCTTAACACAAACACCAAACCCTAACGCTAACCCTCATCCTTCACCTAAACTTCACCCTAAACTTAAGCCTAACCCTAACCCTAAAACTAAACCTAACCCTAAACTATTCCCTAACTCTAGCCTAACCCTAAACCTAACCCGAACTCCAGCCCTAACCCTAACTGTAACACCGTAAAACATCAGCTTAACTGTAAACCTAACACTAAACCTCACACAAACCCCTAACCCTTTCCCTAACCCTAACCATATCCCTCATCCTAGCCCTAACCCTGACCTAAACCTAACCCTTACTCTAACCCTAAACTTAACCCTAACCTTCTCTCTGCCCTACCCTAACCCTAACTCTAACAATAACTCTAAACCTGCCCTAACCGTAACCCTGAACCCTAGCACTAACTCTAACTCTAAACCTAACCCTAACCTAGCCCTACCCTTTAGCGTAAACCTAGCCTGAAACCTAGCCTTACATCTACCCGAACCCTAACCCTATTCCTAACCCTAACACTAACCTTAACCCTACTCTAACCTTAAACCTAACCCTGACTATTAACTGAACTTCACCCTAACTCTAAGCCTAACTCTAACTCTAACCGTAACCATAACAATTACCTTAAACCCTCACCTTAACTGTAAACCTAAGCCTAACCCTCACCCTAACCCTTAACCGTATCCCCAACCCTAAACCTAATGCTATCCCAAACCTTATCCCTAACCCTAACCCTAATACGAACAATAACCCTAACCTAACCCTAATATTAACCCTAAACTTAACCCTACCCGAACCATAAACCTAACCCTAACACCCTAAACCTAACGTCTAACACCATCTCTAATCCTAACCCTTATCATAACCATCACCCTTAACCGAAACTTCACACTAACACTAAACCTAACCTCATGCTAACCCTAAACATAACCCCTAACCCTAACCCGAACCCTAAACCTAACCTTAACACTAACCTGAACACAAACCCAAACTCTAGTCCTAACTCTAAAAATAACCCTCACCCTATCCTAAACTTCATCCAAACCCTAACCCTAACTTTAACCCTAAACCTAAACCTAACCTAAACCCTAGCCTTGAACCAATCTCTATCAATAACGCTAGTCCATTTGTAAGCCTAGACCGAACACTTATAATAACCCTGAACCTAACACTAAACTTAATCCTAATCCTAAACCTAGACCTAAGCCTAATCCTAACCCTAGACCTAATCCTAACCCTAACCTTAACTCTAACCTTGACCCTAAATAGAACACTGACTCTAACCCTCGACTTGGACCTAAATCTAAATCTTACCCTACACCTAACCCTAAACTTAAACCTAACCCTAACCCTAAACCTAAGCCTGACTCTCAACGGAACCCTAACCCCTAACCTAATCTTCTCCCTTAACATAAACTTCACCCTAACCCTAACCCTAAAACTAAACATAACACTAAATCTCACCCTAACCCTTACCCTAACCCTAATCCTAACCAAAACACTAACACTAATCCTAAACTTAACTCTAACCCTGACCCTAACTCTAACTCTAGCCTAATCCTAACCCTAGAACTGACCCTACACACTCAGCTTAAATGGAAACCTAGCAGTAACCTTCACCGGAATATCTAAACCTAACCCCAACCTTTAACCTAACCCTATTTTTTTTATCTCTAACCTTAACATAGCCCTAAACTTAACCATGACTTAAACCTAACACTAACCCTAACACTAACTCTAAACCTAACCTTAACCCTCAACTTAATCCTAACCTTATCCCTAACCCTAACGCCTAACGCTAACCCTAAGCTCAATCCTCACCCTTAACTTAAACTTCACCCTAACCCTAACCCTAAAGCGAACACTAACCCGAACCGTAAACCGAAACCTAAACCTGACCCTAACATTAACACAAACAGCTAACCCTAACACTAAGCCTAACCCTTAACTTAACCCTAACCTTAACACAAACACCAAACCCTAACGCTAACCCTCATCCTTCACCTAAACTTCACCCTAAACTTAAGCCTAACCCTAACCCTAAAACTAAACCTAACCCTAAACTATTCCCTAACTCTAGCCTAACCCTAAACCTAACCCGAACTCCAGCCCTAACCCTAACTGTAACACCGTAAAACATCAGCTTAACTGTAAACCTAACACTAAACCTCACACAAACCCCTAACCCTTTCCCTAACCCTAACCATATCCCTCATCCTAGCCCTAACCCTGACCTAAACCTAACCCTTACTCTAACCCTAAACTTAACCCTAACCTTCTCTCTGCCCTACCCTAACCCTAACTCTAACAATAACTCTAAACCTGCCCTAACCGTAACCCTGAAGCCTAGCACTAACTCTAACTCTAAACCTAACCCTAACCTAGCCCTACCCTTTAGCGTAAACCTAGCCTGAAACCTAGCCTTACATCTACCCGAACCCTAACCCTATTCCTAACCCTAACACTAACCTTAACCCTACTCTAACCTTAAACCTAACCCTGACTATTAACTGAACTTCACCCTAACTCTAAGCCTAACTCTAACTCTAACCGTAACCATAACAATTACCTTAAACCCTCACCTTAACTGTAAACCTAAGCCTAACCCTCACCCTAACCCTTAACCGTATCCCCAACCCTAAACCTAATGCTATCCCAAACCTTATCCCTAACCCTAACCCTAATACGAACAATAACCCTAACCTAACCCTAATATTAACCCTAAACTTAACCCTACCCGAACCATAAACCTAACCCTAACACCCTAAACCTAACGTCTAACACCATCTCTAATCCTAACCCTTATCATAACCATCACCCTTAACCGAAACTTCACACTAACACTAAACCTAACCTCATGCTAACCCTAAACATAACCCCTAACCCTAACCCGAACCCTAAACCTAACCTTAACACTAACCTGAACACAAACCCAAACTCTAGCCCTAACTCTAAAAATAACCCTCACCCTATCCTAAACTTCATCCAAACCCTAACCCTAACTTTAACCCTAAACCTAAACCTAACCTAAACCCTAGCCTTGAACCAATCTCTATCAATAACGCTAGTCCATTTGTAAGCCTAGACCGAACACTTATAATAATCCTGAACATAACACTAAACTTAATCCTAATCCTAAACCTAGACCTAAGCCTAATCCTAACCCTAGACCTAATCCTAACCCTAACCTTAACTCTAACCTTGACCCTAAATAGAACACTGACTCTAACCCTCGACTTGGACCTAAATCTAAATCTTACCCTACACCTAACCCTAAACTTAAACCTAACCCTAACCCTAAACCTAAGCCTGACTCTCAACGGAACCCTAACCCCTAACCTAATCTTCTCCCTTAACATAAACTTCACCCTAACCCTAACCCTAAAACTAAACATAACACTAAATCTCACCCTAACCCTTACCCTAACCCTAATCCTAACCAAAACACTAACACTAATCCTAAACTTAACTCTAACCCTGACCCTAACTCTAACTCTAGCCTAATCCTAACCCTAGAACTGACCCTACACACTCAGCTTAAATGGAAACCTAGCAGTAACCTTCACCGGAATATCTAAACCTAACCCCAACCTTTAACCTAACCCTATTTTTTTTATCTCTAACCTTAACATAGCCCTAAACTTAACCATGACTTAAACCTAACACTAACCCTAACACTAACTCTAAACCTAACCTTAACCCTCAACTTAATCCTAACCTTATCCCTAACCCTAACGCCTAACGCTAACCCTAAGCTCAATCCTCACCCTTAACTTAAACTTCACCCTAACCCTAACCCTAAAGCGAACACTAACCCGAACCGTAAACCGAACCCTAAACCTGACCCTAACATTAACACAAACAGCTAACCCTAACACTAAGCCTAACCCTTAACTTAACCCTAACCTTAACACAAACACCAAACCCTAACGCTAACCCTCATCCTTCACCTAAACTTCACCCTAAACTTAAGCCTAACCCTAACCCTAAAACTAAACCTAACCCTAAACTATTCCGTAACTCTAGCCTAACCCTAAACCTAACCCGAACTCCAGCCCTAACCCTAACTGTAACACCGTAAAACATCAGCTTAACTGTAAACCTAACACTAAACCTCACACAAACCCCTAACCCTTTCCCTAACCCTAACCATATCCCTCATCCTAGCCCTAACCCTGACCTAAACCTAACCCTTACTCTAACCCTAAACTTAACCCTAACCTTCTCTCTGCCCTAACCCTAACCCTAACTCTAACAATAACTCTAAACCTGCCCTAACCGTAACCCTGAAGCCTAGCACTAACTCTAACTCTAAACCTAACCCTAACCTAGCCCTACCCTTTAGCGTAAACCTAGCCTGAAACCTAGCCTTACATCTACCCGAACCCTAACCCTATTCCTAACCCTAACACTAACCTTAACCCTACTCTAACCTTAAACCTAACCCTGACTATTAACTGAACTTCACCCTAACTCTAAGCCTAACTCTAACTCTAACCGTAACCATAACAATTACCTTAAACCCTCACCTTAACTGTAAACCTAAGCCTAACCCTCACCCTAACCCTTAACCGTATCCCCAACCCTAAACCTAATGCTATCCCAAACCTTATCCCTAACCCTAACCCTAATACGAACAATAACCCTAACCTAACCCTAATATTAACCCTAAACTTAACCCTACCCGAACCATAAACCTAACCCTAACACCCTAAACCTAACGTCTAACACCATCTCTAATCCTAACCCTTATCATAACCATCACCCTTAACCGAAACTTCACACTAACACTAAACCTAACCTCATGCTAACCCTAAACATAACCCCTAACCCTAACCCGAACCCTAAACCTAACCTTAACACTAACCTGAACACAAACCCAAACTCTAGTCCTAACTCTAAAAATAACCCTCACCCTATCCTAAACTTCATCCAAACCCTAACCCTAACTTTAACCCTAAACCTAAACCTAACCTAAACCCTAGCCTTGAACCAATCTCTATCAATAACGCTAGTCCATTTGTAAGCCTAGACCGAACACTTATAATAACCCTGAACCTAACACTAAACTTAATCCTAATCCTAAACCTAGACCTAAGCCTAATCCTAACCCTAGACCTAATCCTAACCCTAACCTTAACTCTAACCTTGACCCTAAATAGAACACTGACTCTAACCCTCGACTTGGACCTAAATCTAAATCTTACCCTACACCTAACCCTAAACTTAAACCTAACCCTAACCCTAAACCTAAGCCTGACTCTCAACGGAACCCTAACCCCTAACCTAATCTTCTCCCTTAACATAAACTTCACCCTAACCCTAACCCTAAAACTAAACATAACACTAAATCTCACCCTAACCCTTACCCTAACCCTAATCCTAACCAAAACACTAACACTAATCCTAAACTTAACTCTAACCCTGACCCTAACTCTAACTCTAGCCTAATCCTAACCCTAGAACTGACCCTACACACTCAGCTTAAATGGAAACCTAGCAGTAACCTTCACCGGAATATCTAAACCTAATCCCAACCTTTAACCTAACCCTATTTTTTTTTATCTCTAACCTTAACATAGCCCTAAACTTAACCATGACTTAAACCTAACACTAACCCTAACACTAACTCTAAACCTAACCTTAACCCTCAACTTAATCCTAACCTTATCCCTAACCCTAACGCCTAACGCTAACCCTAAGCTCAATCCTCACCCTTAACTTAAAATTCACCCTAACCCTAACCCTAAAGCGAACACTAACCCGAACCGTAAACCGAACCCTAAACCTGACCCTAACATTAACACAAACAGCTAACCCTAACACTAAGCCTAACCCTTAACTTAACCCTAACCTTAACACAAACACCAAACCCTAACGCTAACCCTCATCCTTCACCTAAACTTCACCCTAAACTTAAGCCTAACCCTAACCCTAAAACTAAACCTAACCCTAAACTATTCCCTAACTCTAGCCTAACCCTAAACCTAACCCGAACTCCAGCCCTAACCCTAACTGTAACACCGTAAAACATCAGCTTAACTGTAAACCTAACACTAAACCTCACACAAACCCCTAACCCTTTCCCTAACCCTAACCATATCCCTCATCCTAGCCCTAACCCTGACCTAAACCTAACCCTTACTCTAACCCTAAACTTAACCCTAACCTTCTCTCTGCCCTACCCTAACCCTAACTCTAACAATAACTCTAAACCTGCCCTAACCGTAACCCTGAACCCTAGCACTAACTCTAACTCTAAACCTAACCCTAACCTAGCCCTACCCTTTAGCGTAAACCTAGCCTGAAACCTAGCCTTACATCTACCCGAACCCTAACCCTATTCCTAACCCTAACACTAACCTTAACCCTACTCTAACCTTAAACCTAACCCTGACTATTAACTGAACTTCACCCTAACTCTAAGCCTAACTCTAACTCTAACCGTAACCATAACAATTACCTTAAACCCTCACCTTAACTGTAAACCTAAGCCTAACCCTCACCCTAACCCTTAACCGTATCCCCAACCCTAAACCTAATGCTATCCCAAACCTTATCCCTAACCCTAACCCTAATACGAACAATAACCCTAACCTAACCCTAATATTAACCCTAAACTTAACCCTACCCGAACCATAAACCTAACCCTAACACCCTAAACCTAACGTCTAACACCATCTCTAATCCTAACCCTTATCATAACCATCACCCTTAACCGAAACTTCACACTAACACTAAACCTAACCTCATGCTAACCCTAAACATAACCCCTAACCCTAACCCGAACCCTAAACCTAACCTTAACACTAACCTGAACACAAACCCAAACTCTAGTCCTAACTCTAAAAATAACCCTCACCCTATCCTAAACTTCATCCAAACCCTAACCCTAACTTTAACCCTAAACCTAAACCTAACCTAAACCCTAGCCTTGAACCAATCTCTATCAATAACGCTAGTCCATTTGTAAGCCTAGACCGAACACTTATAATAACCCTGAACCTAACACTAAACTTAATCCTAATCCTAAACCTAGACCTAAGCCTAATCCTAACCCTAGACCTAATCCTAACCCTAACCTTAACTCTAACCTTGACCCTAAATAGAACACTGACTCTAACCCTCGACTTGGACCTAAATCTAAATCTTACCCTACACCTAACCCTAAACTTAAACCTAACCCTAACCCTAAACCTAAGCCTGACTCTCAACGGAACCCTAACCCCTAACCTAATCTTCTCCCTTAACATAAACTTCACCCTAACCCTAACCCTAAAACTAAACATAACACTAAATCTCACCCTAACCCTTACCCTAACCCTAATCCTAACCAAAACACTAACACTAATCCTAAACTTAACTCTAACCCTGACCCTAACTCTAACTCTAGCCTAATCCTAACCCTAGAACTGACCCTACACACTCAGCTTAAATGGAAACCTAGCAGTAACCTTCACCGGAATATCTAAACCTAACCCCAACCTTTAACCTAACCCTATTTTTTTTATCTCTAACCTTAACATAGCCCTAAACTTAACCATGACTTAAACCTAACACTAACCCTAACACTAACTCTAAACCTAACCTTAACCCTCAACTTAATCCTAACCTTATCCCTAACCCTAACGCCTAACGCTAACCCTAAGCTCAATCCTCACCCTTAACTTAAACTTCACCCTAACCCTAACCCTAAAGCGAACACTAACCCGAACCGTAAACCGAAACCTAAACCTGACCCTAACATTAACACAAACAGCTAACCCTAACACTAAGCCTAACCCTTAACTTAACCCTAACCTTAACACAAACACCAAACCCTAACGCTAACCCTCATCCTTCACCTAAACTTCACCCTAAACTTAAGCCTAACCCTAACCCTAAAACTAAACCTAACCCTAAACTATTCCCTAACTCTAGCCTAACCCTAAACCTAACCCGAACTCCAGCCCTAACCCTAACTGTAACACCGTAAAACATCAGCTTAACTGTAAACCTAACACTAAACCTCACACAAACCCCTAACCCTTTCCCTAACCCTAACCATATCCCTCATCCTAGCCCTAACCCTGACCTAAACCTAACCCTTACTCTAACCCTAAACTTAACCCTAACCTTCTCTCTGCCCTACCCTAACCCTAACTCTAACAATAACTCTAAACCTGCCCTAACCGTAACCCTGAAGCCTAGCACTAACTCTAACTCTAAACCTAACCCTAACCTAGCCCTACCCTTTAGCGTAAACCTAGCCTGAAACCTAGCCTTACATCTACCCGAACCCTAACCCTATTCCTAACCCTAACACTAACCTTAACCCTACTCTAACCTTAAACCTAACCCTGACTATTAACTGAACTTCACCCTAACTCTAAGCCTAACTCTAACTCTAACCGTAACCATAACAATTACCTTAAACCCTCACCTTAACTGTAAACCTAAGCCTAACCCTCACCCTAACCCTTAACCATATCCCCAACCCTAAACCTAATGCTATCCCAAACCTTATCCCTAACCCTAACCCTAATACGAACAATAACCCTAACCTAACCCTAATATTAACCCTAAACTTAACCCTACCCGAACCATAAACCTAACCCTAACACCCTAAACCTAACGTCTAACACCATCTCTAATCCTAACCCTTATCATAACCATCACCCTTAACCGAAACTTCACACTAACACTAAACCTAACCTCATGCTAACCCTAAACATAACCCCTAACCCTAACCCGAACCCTAAACCTAACCTTAACACTAACCTGAACACAAACCCAAACTCTAGTCCTAACTCTAAAAATAACCCTCACCCTATCCTAAACTTCATCCAAACCCTAACCCTAACTTTAACCCTAAACCTAAACCTAACCTAAACCCTAGCCTTGAACCAATCTCTATCAATAACGCTAGTCCATTTGTAAGCCTAGACCGAACACTTATAATAACCCTGAACCTAACACTAAACTTAATCCTAATCCTAAACCTAGACCTAAGCCTAATCCTAACCCTAGACCTAATCCTAACCCTAACCTTAACTCTAACCTTGACCCTAAATAGAACACTGACTCTAACCCTCGACTTGGACCTAAATCTAAATCTTACCCTACACCTAACCCTAAACTTAAACCTAACCCTAACCCTAAACCTAAGCCTGACTCTCAACGGAACCCTAACCCCTAACCTAATCTTCTCCCTTAACATAAACTTCACCCTAACCCTAACCCTAAAACTAAACATAACACTAAATCTCACCCTAACCCTTACCCTAACCCTAATCCTAACCAAAACACTAACACTAATCCTAAACTTAACTCTAACCCTGACCCTAACTCTAACTCTAGCCTAATCCTAACCCTAGAACTGACCCTACACACTCAGCTTAAATGGAAACCTAGCAGTAACCTTCACCGGAATATCTAAACCTAACCCCAACCTTTAACCTAACCCTATTTTTTTTATCTCTAACCTTAACATAGCCCTAAACTTAACCATGACTTAAACCTAACACTAACCCTAACACTAACTCTAAACCTAACCTTAACCCTCAACTTAATCCTAACCTTATCCCTAACCCTAACGCCTAACGCTAACCCTAAGCTCAATCCTCACCCTTAACTTAAACTTCACCCTAACCCTAACCCTAAAGCGAACACTAACCCGAACCGTAAACCGAAACCTAAACCTGACCCTAACATTAACACAAACAGCTAACCCTAACACTAAGCCTAACCCTTAACTTAACCCTAACCTTAACACAAACACCAAACCCTAACGCTAACCCTCATCCTTCACCTAAACTTCACCCTAAACTTAAGCCTAACCCTAACCCTAAAACTAAACCTAACCCTAAACTATTCCCTAACTCTAGCCTAACCCTAAACCTAACCCGAACTCCAGCCCTAACCCTAACTGTAACACCGTAAAACATCAGCTTAACTGTAAACCTAACACTAAACCTCACACAAACCCCTAACCCTTTCCCTAACCCTAACCATATCCCTCATCCTAGCCCTAACCCTGACCTAAACCTAACCCTTACTCTAACCCTAAACTTAACCCTAACCTTCTCTCTGCCCTACCCTAACCCTAACTCTAACAATAACTCTAAACCTGCCCTAACCGTAACCCTGAAGCCTAGCACTAACTCTAACTCTAAACCTAACCCTAACTTAGCCCTACCCTTTAGCGTAAACCTAGCCTGAAACCTAGCCTTACATCTACCCGAACCCTAACCCTATTCCTAACCCTAACACTAACCTTAACCCTACTCTAACCTTAAACCTAACCCTGACTATTAACTGAACTTCACCCTAACTCTAAGCCTAACTCTAACTCTAACCGTAACCATAACAATTACCTTAAACCCTCACCTTAACTGTAAACCTAAGCCTAACCCTCACCCTAACCCTTAACCGTATCCCCAACCCTAAACCTAATGCTATCCCAAACCTTATCCCTAACCCTAACCCTAATACGAACAATAACCCTAACCTAACCCTAATATTAACCCTAAACTTAACCCTACCCGAACCATAAACCTAACCCTAACACCCTAAACCTAACGTCTAACACCATCTCTAATCCTAACCCTTATCATAACCATCACCCTTAACCGAAACTTCACACTAACACTAAACCTAACCTCATGCTAACCCTAAACATAACCCCTAACCCTAACCCGAACCCTAAACCTAACCTTAACACTAACCTGAACACAAACCCAAACTCTAGTCCTAACTCTAAAAATAACCCTCACCCTATCCTAAACTTCATCCAAACCCTAACCTTAACTTTAACCCTAAACCTAAACCTAACCTAAACCCTAGCCTTGAACCAATCTCTATCAATAACGCTAGTCCATTTGTAAGCCTAGACCGAACACTTATAATAACCCTGAACCTAACACTAAACTTAATCCTAATCCTAAACCTAGACCTAAGCCTAATCCTAACCCTAGACCTAATCCTAACCCTAACCTTAACTCTAACCTTGACCCTAAATAGAACACTGACTCTAACCCTCGACTTGGACCTAAATCTAAATCTTACCCTACACCTAACCCTAAACTTAAACCTAACCCTAACCCTAAACCTAAGCCTGACTCTCAACGGAACCCTAACCCCTAACCTAATCTTCTCCCTTAACATAAACTTCACCCTAAAACTAAACATAACACTAAATCTCACCCTAACCCTTACCCTAACCCTAATCCTAACCAAAACACTAACACTAATCCTAAACTTAACTCTAACCCTGACCCTAACTCTAACTCTAGCCTAATCCTAACCCTAGAACTGACCCTACACACTCAGCTTAAATGGAAACCTAGCAGTAACCTTCACCGGAATATCTAAACCTAACCCCAACCTTTAACCTAACCCTATTTTTTTTATCTCTAACCTTAACATAGCCCTAAACTTAACCATGACTTAAACCTAACACTAACCCTAACACTAACTCTAAACCTAACCTTAACCCTCAACTTAATCCTAACCTTATCCCTAACCCTAACGCCTAACGCTAACCCTAAGCTCAATCCTCACCCTTAACTTAAACTTCACCCTAACCCTAACCCTAAAGCGAACACTAACCCGAACCGTAAACCGAACCCTAAACCTGACCCTAACATTAACACAAACAGCTAACCCTAACACTAAGCCTAACCCTTAACTTAACCCTAACCTTAACACAAACACCAAACCCTAACGCTAACCCTCATCCTTCACCTAAACTTCACCCTAAACTTAAGCCTAACCCTAACCCTAAAACTAAACCTAACCCTAAACTATTCCCTAACTCTAGCCTAACCCTAAACCTAACCCGAACTCCAGCCCTAACCCTAACTGTAACACCGTAAAACATCAGCTTAACTGTAAACCTAACACTAAACCTCACACAAACCCCTAACCCTTTCCCTAACCCTAACCATATCCCTCATCCTAGCCCTAACCCTGACCTAAACCTAACCCTTACTCTAACCCTAAACTTAACCCTAACCTTCTCTCTGCCCTACCCTAACCCTAACTCTAACAATAACTCTAAACCTGCCCTAACCGTAACCCTGAAGCCTAGCACTAACTCTAACTCTAAACCTAACCCTAACCTAGCCCTACCCTTTAGCGTAAACCTAGCCTGAAACCTAGCCTTACATCTACCCGAACCCTAACCCTATTCCTAACCCTAACACTAACCTTAACCCTACTCTAACCTTAAACCTAACCCTGACTATTAACTGAACTTCACCCTAACTCTAAGCCTAACTCTAACTCTAACCGTAACCATAACAATTACCTTAAACCCTCACCTTAACTGTAAACCTAAGCCTAACCCTCACCCTAACCCTTAACCGTATCCCCAACCCTAAACCTAATGCTATCCCAAACCTTATCCCTAACCCTAACCCTAATACGAACAATAACCCTAACCTAACCCTAATATTAACCCTAAACTTAACCCTACCCGAACCATAAACCTAACCCTAACACCCTAAACCTAACGTCTAACACCATCTCTAATCCTAACCCTTATCATAACCATCACCCTTAACCGAAACTTCACACTAACACTAAACCTAACCTCATGCTAACCCTAAACATAACCCCTAACCCTAACCCGAACCCTAAACCTAACCTTAACACTAACCTGAACACAAACCCAAACTCTAGTCCTAACTCTAAAAATAACCCTCACCCTATCCTAAACTTCATCCAAACCCTAACCCTAACTTTAACCCTAAACCTAAACCTAACCTAAACCCTAGCCTTGAACCAATCTCTATCAATAACGCTAGTCCATTTGTAAGCCTAGACCGAACACTTATAATAACCCTGAACCTAACACTAAACTTAATCCTAATCCTAAACCTAGACCTAAGCCTAATCCTAACCCTAGACCTAATCCTAACCCTAACCTTAACTCTAACCTTGACCCTAAATAGAACACTGACTCTAACCCTCGACTTGGACCTAAATCTAAATCTTACCCTACACCTAACCCTAAACTTAAACCTAACCCTAACCCTAAACCTAAGCCTGACTCTCAACGGAACCCTAACCCCTAACCTAATCTTCTCCCTTAACATAAACTTCACCCTAACCCTAACCCTAAAACTAAACATAACACTAAATCTCACCCTAACCCTTACCCTAACCCTAATCCTAACCAAAACACTAACACTAATCCTAAACTTAACTCTAACCCTGACCCTAACTCTAACTCTAGCCTAATCCTAACCCTAGAACTGACCCTACACACTCATCTTAAATGGAAACCTAGCAGTAACCTTCACCGGAATATCTAAACCTAACCCCAACCTTTAACCTAACCCTATTTTTTTATCTCTAACCTTAACATAGCCCTAAACTTAACCATGACTTAAACCTAACACTAACCCTAACACTAACTCTAAACCTAACCTTAACCCTCAACTTAATCCTAACCTTATCCCTAACCCTAACGCCTAACGCTAACCCTAAGCTCAATCCTCACCCTTAACTTAAACTTCACCCTAACCCTAACCCTAAAGCGAACACTAACCCGAACCGTAAACCGAAACCTAAACCTGACCCTAACATTAACACAAACAGCTAACCCTAACACTAAGCCTAACCCTTAACTTAACCCTAACCTTAACACAAACACCAAACCCTAACGCTAACCCTCATCCTTCACCTAAACTTCACCCTAAACTTAAGCCTAACCCTAACCCTAAAACTAAACCTAACCCTAAACTATTCCCTAACTCTAGCCTAACCCTAAACCTAACCCGAACTCCAGCCCTAACCCTAACTGTAACACCGTAAAACATCAGCTTAACTGTAAACCTAACACTAAACCTCACACAAACCCCTAACCCTTTCCCTAACCCTAACCATATCCCTCATCCTAGCCCTAACCCTGACCTAAACCTAACCCTTACTCTAACCCTAAACTTAACCCTAACCTTCTCTCTGCCCTACCCTAACCCTAACTCTAACAATAACTCTAAACCTGCCCTAACCGTAACCCTGAACCCTAGCACTAACTCTAACTCTAAACCTAACCCTAACCTAGCCCTACCCTTTAGCGTAAACCTAGCCTGAAACCTAGCCTTACATCTACCCGAACCCTAACCCTATTCCTAACCCTAACACTAACCTTAACCCTACTCTAACCTTAAACCTAACCCTGACTATTAACTGAACTTCACCCTAACTCTAAGCCTAACTCTAACTCTAACCGTAACCATAACAATTACCTTAAACCCTCACCTTAACTGTAAACCTAAGCCTAACCCTCACCCTAACCCTTAACCGTATCCCCAACCCTAAACCTAATGCTATCCCAAACCTTATCCCTAACCCTAACCCTAATACGAACAATAACCCTAACCTAACCCTAATATTAACCCTAAACTTAACCCTACCCGAACCATAAACCTAACCCTAACACCCTAAACCTAACGTCTAACACCATCTCTAATCCTAACCCTTATCATAACCATCACCCTTAACCGAAACTTCACACTAACACTAAACCTAACCTCATGCTAACCCTAAACATAACCCCTAACCCTAACCCGAACCCTAAACCTAACCTTAACACTAACCTGAACACAAACCCAAACTCTAGCCCTAACTCTAAAAATAACCCTCACCCTATCCTAAACTTCATCCAAACCCTAACCCTAACTTTAACCCTAAACCTAAACCTAACCTAAACCCTAGCCTTGAACCAATCTCTATCAATAACGCTAGTCCATTTGTAAGCCTAGACCGAACACTTATAATAATCCTGAACATAACACTAAACTTAATCCTAATCCTAAACCTAGACCTAAGCCTAATCCTAACCCTAGACCTAATCCTAACCCTAACCTTAACTCTAACCTTGACCCTAAATAGAACACTGACTCTAACCCTCGACTTGGACCTAAATCTAAATCTTACCCTACACCTAACCCTAAACTTAAACCTAACCCTAACCCTAAACCTAAGCCTGACTCTCAACGGAACCCTAACCCCTAACCTAATCTTCTCCCTTAACATAAACTTCACCCTAACCCTAACCCTAAAACTAAACATAACACTAAATCTCACCCTAACCCTTACCCTAACCCTAATCCTAACCAAAACACTAACACTAATCCTAAACTTAACTCTAACCCTGACCCTAACTCTAACTCTAGCCTAATCCTAACCCTAGAACTGACCCTACACACTCAGCTTAAATGGAAACCTAGCAGTAACCTTCACCGGAATATCTAAACCTAACCCCAACCTTTAACCTAACCCTATTTTTTTTATCTCTAACCTTAACATAGCCCTAAACTTAACCATGACTTAAACCTAACACTAACCCTAACACTAACTCTAAACCTAACCTTAACCCTCAACTTAATCCTAACCTTATCCCTAACCCTAACGCCTAACGCTAACCCTAAGCTCAATCCTCACCCTTAACTTAAACTTCACCCTAACCCTAACCCTAAAGCGAACACTAACCCGAACCGTAAACCGAACCCTAAACCTGACCCTAACATTAACACAAACAGCTAACCCTAACACTAAGCCTAACCCTTAACTTAACCCTAACCTTAACACAAACACCAAACCCTAACGCTAACCCTCATCCTTCACCTAAACTTCACCCTAAACTTAAGCCTAACCCTAACCCTAAAACTAAACCTAACCCTAAACTATTCCCTAACTCTAGCCTAACCCTAAACCTAACCCGAACTCCAGCCCTAACCCTAACTGTAACACCGTAAAACATCAGCTTAACTGTAAACCTAACACTAAACCTCACACAAACCCCTAACCCTTTCCCTAACCCTAACCATATCCCTCATCCTAGCCCTAACCCTGACCTAAACCTAACCCTTACTCTAACCCTAAACTTAACCCTAACCTTCTCTCTGCCGTACCCTAACCCTCACTCTAACAATAACTCTAAACCTGCCCTAACCGTAACCCTGAACCCTAGCACTAACTCTAACTCTAAACCTAACCCTAACCTGGCCCTACCCTTTAGCGTAAACCTAGCCTGAAACCTAGCCTTACATCTACCCGAACCCTAACCCTATTCCTAACCCTAACACTAACCTTAACCCTACTCTAACCTTAAACCTAACCCTGACTATTAACTGAACTTCACCCTAACTCTAAGCCTAACTCTAACTCTAACCGTAACCATAACAATTACCTTAAACCCTCACCTTAACTGTAAACCTAAGCCTAACCCTCACCCTAACCCTTAACCGTATCCCCAACCCTAAACCTAATGCTATCCCAAACCTTATCCCTAACCCTAACCCTAATACGAACAATAACCCTAACCTAACCCTAATATTAACCCTAAACTTAACCCTACCCGAACCATAAACCTAACCCTAACACCCTAAACCTAACGTCTAACACCATCTCTAATCCTAACCCTTATCATAACCATCACCCTTAACCGAAACTTCACACTAACACTAAACCTAACCTCATGCTAACCCTAAACATAACCCCTAACCCTAACCCGAACCCTAAACCTAACCTTAACACTAACCTGAACACAAACCCAAACTCTAGCCCTAACTCTAAAAATAACCCTCACCCTATCCTAAACTTCATCCAAACCCTAACCCTAACTTTAACCCTAAACCTAAACCTAACCTAAACCCTAGCCTTGAACCAATCTCTATCAATAACGCTAGTCCATTTGTAAGCCTAGACCGAACACTTATAATAACCCTGAACCTAACACTAAACTTAATCCTAATCCTAAACCTAGACCTAAGCCTAATCCTAACCCTAGACCTAATCCTAACCCTAACCTTAACTCTAACCTTGACCCTAAATAGAACACTGACTCTAACCCTCGACTTGGACCTAAATCTAAATCTTACCCTACACCTAACCCTAAACTTAAACCTAACCCTAACCCTAAACCTAAGCCTGACTCTCAACGGAACCCTAACCCCTAACCTAATCTTCTCCCTTAACATAAACTTCACCCTAACCCTAACCCTAAAACTAAACATAACACTAAATCTCACCCTAACCCTTACCCTAACCCTAATCCTAACCAAAACACTAACACTAATCCTAAACTTAACTCTAACCCTGACCCTAACTCTAACTCTAGCCTAATCCTAACCCTAGAACTGACCCTACACACTCAGCTTAAATGGAAACCTAGCAGTAACCTTCACCGGAATATCTAAACCTAACCCCAACCTTTAACCTAACCCTATTTTTTTTATCTCTAACCTTAACATAGCCCTAAACTTAACCATGACTTAAACCTAACACTAACCCTAACACTAACTCTAAACCTAACCTTAACCCTCAACTTAATCCTAACCTTATCCCTAACCCTAACGCCTAACGCTAACCCTAAGCTCAATCCTCACCCTTAACTTAAACTTCACCCTAACCCTAACCCTAAAGCGAACACTAACCCGAACCGTAAACCGAAACCTAAACCTGACCCTAACATTAACACAAACAGCTAACCCTAACACTAAGCCTAACCCTAAACTTAACCCTAACCTTAACACAAACACCAAACCCTAACGCTAACCCTCATCCTTCACCTAAACTTCACCCTAAACTTAAGCCTAACCCTAACCCTAAAACTAAACCTAACCCTAAACTATTCCCTAACTCTAGCCTAACCCTAAACCTAACCCGAACTCCAGCCCTAACCCTAACTGTAACACCGTAAAACATCAGCTTAACTGTAAACCTAACACTAAACCTCACACAAACCCCTAACCCTTTCCCTAACCCTAACCATATCCCTCATCCTAGCCCTAACCCTGACCTAAACCTAACCCTTACTCTAACCCTAAACTTAACCCTAACCTTCTCTCTGCCCTACCCTAACCCTAACTCTAACAATAACTCTAAACCTGCCCTAACCGTAACCCTGAACCCTAGCACTAACTCTAACTCTAAACCTAACCCTAACCTAGCCCTACCCTTTAGCGTAAACCTAGCCTGAAACCTAGCCTTACATCTACCCGAACCCTAACCCTATTCCTAACCCTAACACTAACCTTAACCCTACTCTAACCTTAAACCTAACCCTGACTATTAACTGAACTTCACCCTAACTCTAAGCCTAACTCTAACTCTAACCGTAACCATAACAATTACCTTAAACCCTCACCTTAACTGTAAACCTAAGCCTAACCCTCACCCTAACCCTTAACCGTATCCCCAACCCTAAACCTAATGCTATCCCAAACCTTATCCCTAACCCTAACCCTAATACGAACAATAACCCTAACCTAACCCTAATATTAACCCTAAACTTAACCCTACCCGAACCATAAACCTAACCCTAACACCCTAAACCTAACGTCTAACACCATCTCTAATCCTAACCCTTATCATAACCATCACCCTTAACCGAAACTTCACACTAACACTAAACCTAACCTCATGCTAACCCTAAACATAACCCCTAACCCTAACCCGAACCCTAAACCTAACCTTAACACTAACCTGAACACAAACCCAAACTCTAGCCCTAACTCTAAAAATAACCCTCACCCTATCCTAAACTTCATCCAAACCCTAAACCTAACTTTAACCCTAAACCTAAACCTAACCTAAACCCTAGCCTTGAACCAATCTCTATCAATAACGCTAGTCCATTTGTAAGCCTAGACCGAACACTTATAATAACCCTGAACCTAACACTAAACTTAATCCTAATCCTAAACCTAGACCTAAGCCTAATCCTAACCCTAGACCTAATCCTAACCCTAACATTAACTCTAACCTTGACCCTAAATAGAACACTGACTCTAACCCTCGACTTGGACCTAAATCTAAATCTTACCCTACACCTAACCCTAAACTTAAACCTAACCCTAACCCTAAACCTAAGCCTGACTCTCAACGGAACCCTAACCCCTAACCTAATCTTCTCCCTTAACATAAACTTCACCCTAACCCTAACCCTAAAACTAAACATAACACTAAATCTCACCCTAACCCTTACCCTAACCCTAATCCTAACCAAAACACTAACACTAATCCTAAACTTAACTCTAACCCTGACCCTAACTCTAACTCTAGCCTAATCCTAACCCTAGAACTGACCCTACACACTCAGCTTAAATGGAAACCTAGCAGTAACCTTCACCGGAATATCTAAACCTAACCCCAACCTTTAACCTAACCCTATTTTTTTTATCTCTAACCTTAACATAGCCCTAAACTTAACCATGACTTAAACCTAACACTAACCCTAACACTAACTCTAAACCTAACCTTAACCCTCAACTTAATCCTAACCTTATCCCTAACCCTAACGCCTAACGCTAACCCTAAGCTCAATCCTCACCCTTAACTTAAACTTCACCCTAACCCTAACCCTAAAGCGAACACTAACCCGAACCGTAAACCGAAGCCTAAACCTGACCCTAACATTAACACAAACAGCTAACCCTAACACTAAGCCTAACCCTTAACTTAACCCTAACCTTAACACAAACACCAAACCCTAACGCTAACCCTCATCCTTCACCTAAACTTCACCCTAAACTTAAGCCTAACCCTAACCCTAAAACTAAACCTA